>NC_034611.1:40362949-40384481 GCF_900095145.1 Mus pahari
TCTCAAAAACACAAAACCAAAATTAGGGCCAGGGGAGGGAGAATGAGAGAGAGAGAGAGAGAGAGAGAGAGAGAGAGAGAGAGAGACTGGTGTGTAAAAGAATTAAGAGAACTCATTTTCTTCCACCCCTAGTTCCTAACCTTGTTATTGCTTTGACATTATTATATTGCTTGGAGGTACTAGTTCTGAGAAATATACTGATTGTATTTGGAGCTCTGATTTTATATGTCTGGAGAGATTTCTCTTTACAACCCGGTGGTCCACTGGCTGGCTCCTTTGAGGGAAACCTTCACTCATGGCCAGGTTCCACATGCTCTTTCTGTTGACCTTAGGGTTTTGTTATTTCTTAAGCAGCAGATCACTAACTGTCCCTACGTAGTGTTGGGTGAGGCTGAGTTACTCTGTGTGACAGATAAAATCAACTTGGACACTGACGGTCACCTTCTAAGCAGAGCGTGGTGAGATTGCTCATGGCACTTTAGCACAGCACAGACATCCCCGCTGGCACTGTTGCCAACCATAGAATTCCGGAAGTGTCTGAACAGTTCAATCCCAAGAGCAATCAGGCTGCTGCCATGTAAGCTCCTGGGAAGTCAGGGTGTGTTGGTCAGGCCTGGGTCACAGTGTGGTGCACAGAAAGGGTTCAGAGTTAGCCTGACCAGCATTTCAGCTGCATTTTCAACTAGTCATATAACAGTGGGGGCTCTTTTTCTCCTAATTTCAGTTTCCTCATCTCTAAAATAACATCTACAGCAGTCTCACGGGATCAAGTGAGATGAGACATCACTACAAGGCACCTGGATTACAGGAGGCCCTTAGTTTATTCTCCAATAAGTGAGTTTACAGCATTGGACACATTATTCTTTCGTTTAACACCAACAAGTGATAAGCCTTCAGTAATTACTAGTAGTAATTTTTAATTCTTGCGTTTTTGGTTACACAACTACAGAATGCCATGGACTTGAAGTTGTTTTTAATTAGATGAGTATATATGGATTACTTTTATAAGCTCAGATTGAGATGAAGCCAAAAGTATAGTTCTGATCATAGGTATGAAGGGTAGGTAGCAGACAGCTCAGACCATGGCTGGCACAGCGTGTTCACGGAGAAGAGGAAGGCGTCCATCGGGGCAGGGCCAGAGCAGGTATAGGCACTGCTTTTTGAAAGGTCCTGAAAGGGAATGCAGAGAAATGGAGGAGTGTGGTTCTGTTGTTCGTGGATGGGAGAGCAAGAAGGCATGTTCAGGGGTGGATGGTTCTGGTGGTAAATGGGAAGCAAACATGGGAGAATAGCTCTTGACCAGGTTGGGGAGGATTCTGAACTTCCTCAGAAAGAAGCCACCGCTACGGCAAGACTTCAGACAAAATAAAATTCAAAGAGTTCTCTTCTCTATTAGGCCAATCGACTGTGCTGTAGCAATTTTGTAAAGGCTGATAAATCATTCCATGCAAATCTTCACAGATAATGAAAATCAGGCCGGCTGAGGACAAATGAAATAAGAAATTGGAGGCACGAAGCTCACCGGTGAACTCTGAGTTTCACTGAAATTACTAAGCAATACAATCATCATTGGCTTGCGGCATTCATTCTACAGACACCAGCAAAGGGGCAGAGGTTCCTGTATTCGGTTGCATTTCACAGAAGTCCAGAAGGTAGCAAGAAAACCTAAAGGTTAGTTAGCTAATTCCCATCTACTAGTAAAGAAGCCTTTACTGTTCTAAGAAAAGCTGCCACCCAGTCTCTCCACAGATACCTGGGTTATACTTTTAGAATAGCATAGTTCTCCACAGGGCCCCTAATGAAGGAGCTAGAGAAAGGACCCAAGGAGCTGAAGGGGTCTGCAACCCTATAGGTGGAGCAACAATATGAGCTAACCAGTACCCCCAGAGCTCGTGTCTCTAGCTGCATATGTAGCAGAAGATGGCCTAGTCGGTCATCAATGGGAGGAGAAGCCCTTGGTTTTGCGAAGATTATATGCCCCAGTACAGGGGAATGCCATGGCCAGGAAGTAGAGTGGGAGGATTGGGGAGCAGGGTGGGGGGAGGGTATAGGGGACTTTTAGCATTTGAAATGTAAATGAAGAAAATATCTAATAAAAAATAGACTAGCGTTCTCTTTTCTCTAGCAGACGTGAGGCATTCTGAATCCATCCGGGGCAGTGCCCTTGCTGCCTAGTGTCTATTGAGTGCTAGTTTCTATGCATGAAGACTTTGCCAGCTTTAGCTTATTTAAACCTCCATACGTTACTAATACAGTCCTGGGTGGATGTAGATGCACACTCTTAGGATCTGGACACTCAGTTCCAGCCCCTCCCCGGACACTAAGGAGAAGCCTTGTTTTGTCTTTTGGGTGTTTTTTTTTTTTTTTTTTTTTTTTTTTTTTTTTTAAGAAGAAAGAAAGAAAGCATTACCCACGGCACCTCTGCCACTATTCTCATTTTACCAGCGTAACCACCGAGACCTTGAGAAGTTAGAATAGTCAGAATTTGAACTCGGTGGTCAGCACTCAATCTGAGCTCTTTGACTGAGTCATCTTGAGGTCACTAGTGTTAGTCCGGGTCTCCATCAGATCTCCAGATGTGTGCCACTGCCCATGTGTAGCCCTGGATCCCTGAAGCTGAAGGAAAGAACAGGGCTGGTATGAAATGTTCTTGCAGCAATATTCTTTAGGTTTCCTCTTGGGATGTATACCTACTATCTACTCCATCCTAAAGTAATGAATGCAAATCCAGATACACGAGGAAACATTTGGGAACAAAAGCCCAATCTTTTAATAATAGCCAAATTACTAAAACATACAATTATTCTTCAGATGAAAAGAACTCCGTGGGAATGAGTCCATCTATGGGAGCAACGAAAAATGACCGGGCAGCTTGACATTTGGGGTACAAAAGCAAGTGACATTGTTTCTTATTTCATCTCATTCTATGAGTAGAAGTCCTTGCTTTGGGGAATCATAGAGCCATGTGAGATTTGTCCTTCATCCTAAAGAGGCATCTCCAGAATTCCACCACTAAGAAGTTCCTCCATCTGCTCCCTTCTGCCTCCTCACAGTAATGGATCATTTTACTTCAAAGTTTTCTTTGGCCAGAGATTTGAAGACCATCTCCTCCATGTGAGTGATGACCTATAAGACCAAAGGCCAATCAGACATTTACTGAGTAGCTCCAAACATTCTGGGTAAATCTGTGGCTGACACAATTCCTGGAGCGGTGGAGGGCAGTGGGGAGCGGTGAGGGGCCGTGGAGAGGCAACACAGAGTATGAGGCCTCCCCACGGATGGAAAGAACATCATCTTCATAGAAAAGAGGTTGTGCATGGTAATTTTCACACTTTTGTTTTGTTTTGTTTTGGTTTGGTTTTTTGGTTTTTCGAGACAGGGTTTCTCTGTATAGCCCTGGCTGTCCTGGAACTCACTTTGCAGACCAAGCTGGCCTCGAACTCAGAAACCCGCCTGCCTCTGCCCCCCGAGTGTTGGGATTAAAGGTGTGCGCCACCACCCCCGGCTTATTTTCATATTTTTTAGAACTTTGCCTCAGGCACTATGTGTAGCTGAAGTTGTGGAGCTAATGATGTATAATACTGTTTTCTATCTTTAATCTTATTTTGAGTTTGGATCCCATGTCGTTCTGATTGGTTTTAAACTTGCTATATAGCAGAGCTGGCCTTACATTTCTCATTCTTGTACCTCTAGGTCTCTAATGCTAGGATGATAGTGAGCTGCACACTCACCTTTCTATGCTTGAATTTTAAGGTGGTCAAATACACATTAGCTTTTATTAAATGATAGTATAGAGTATCAAATACACTACTTAATATGTAGCAAAAATATTACTATGATTTAGATAGTATAGTTGGAAGCTCGTATCACATGATGCACTCTTAATTTTGTACCTTACTGTTTCTTTTTAAAAAGCAATGATAACTCTTGATAAATTATTAATCATAATTTTCCTTGATAAATCTTACTCAGTAGAAGTGAAATTTCTACATCTAACTATTTTTCCCATCAAAATTTTCATTATTCTTGTTGGGAGTCTATGAATTGGCTTCTGGTCTTATATTCTAAATGACAGGCCACTTATTGGTAAATTCAATGAATGTATTAGTTACTTTCTGTTTCTGTGCTAAAACTCCATAACCAAAAACAACTTATGAAAGAGAGATTTTATTTAGACTGTAGTTCTAGAGGGAAAGTTTGTAATGGCTGGGGAAGTGTAGCCTCAGGTAGCCAGAGAAGGAAGCTGAGAGACCACATCTTCAACCATGCGCAGGAAGTGGAATTAGCAAACCGGAAGTGCAGCGAGGCTATAAACTCTAAACACCCAATAGCAGAGATGGACATTCTTCAGCAAGACTCACTTCCTAGAGGTCCCAGAATCTCTGTAAACAGCACCATCACCCAGAGGCCAAGCGTTCAAATACGTGAACCTATTGGGGGCTTTTCTCATCCAGACTACCACAGTGAGTGAGAACTGTAGATCATAGCAGCCGAGTGTGAGCATGCAAGACAGCTAGTGCACAAGTATGAGTACTGTACAGTTTTACTTTATACTAGAAGACAACGTGGAGGCTTCCTACCCTACTGACAACACAGAGCTTACCTGTTTATCTACTGTAAACTCCAAGAATCAAAGTGAGCATGGTTGCTCCCACAGAGCACTCCGGTGTAATGACTAGGTTGTTTAATTACTTTCTGGTACTAGCCTTTCATTTTTCTATCCCATTTCCGTTGTATTATCTACTTGGCTTTTGATGTGGGAGGCATTAATTGCACTTAGTTTTATCATTAGAACTGATCATTTTCTGTTGCTCAGCATCAGGAAATCTTTTTGTTGGCCCTGAATTAGCTAAACCTGGCTTTCCCAAAGACTGATCACGCTTGTCATGATTCTATACCTTTCTTTCCCTGACCCAGCACTGGACCAATAGCCTCCTGCTCAGGAAGACACTCCACAGTTTCTGTGGCTGTGCTTGGAAGCAAATCTGCATCTCCCTGGATTGCCTTCAGACACGAAGCACTCCCCTTCTCCCAAAGAGATATCCTACAGCATCTTCTACAAGATAAACATGTTCATGCATGAGAAGGGAAGAATCAAAACCTGGAGACTTTCTTTAAAGATTCAAAGCATTTCTAATCTGATAACAATTTGATTCAAGATGAAGAAAAAAAAATCTAAATGTGATCACAGGAACAAAGACAACTTTCTGAAAAAGATTTCCATATCATTTCACATTAAAACATGTCACAGTGCTTATTTTCTTTTAAAAATCATAGTGGCATACATTTAAAATATATACAGACAAATATCACAATTTTTTTTCTAGAACTCTAAGATTGTGTGTCTGTTGCTATAGAAGCAACCATTTCACAGTATGGTAGTCTACATTTCTCAGGCTCTAGAATCTAGTCATCTATCTTTTCTATTTTCTTCTCTTATGAATAAATATTTTTAAAAACGTTCAAACAATGGAAAACATTATTGACAAACATTTTTGGAAGTGATAGTAACACAAAATATATCTTTAATTGCTAATGTCTAAATATCTTTAAAACATTCAAAGCCTAGTCCACAACAATTAAGCACAAATGAGGTTTTAGGTGGTAGAATCTTCTTATAGTCATAGACCTGGGTTCCTGCAAAATGTCTAGTTTTTGGGAAAACGGTTCCAAAATTAGTTTTATAGGAAACTACTAGAGATGAGAAGTCAGTAAAACATCTGTTAGAAACCTACTAAGTGAAAATTCCGAAAGTCTCTTGACATTTTTCCACACTGAATATTTTTATAGAACAAATTATTACAACAGAGGAGACATTTATCATTTTACTTTCTATGGGCTTAGATTCAGCAGTGCTTAGCTATGTGTGTTTAGAGGTCAAACTCTCAGAGCCCAGGCCAGGCCCCAGAGGATGCAGAGGCCCAGGCCTAGGCTGGCCTTGTATCTTGAACGTTTATTTTCATGCCTCTCCACAGCCTGTGGGCAGGAGGCTTCAGTTTCTTCACGTAGCTTCTCCAAAGGGCGTCTGAGGCAGCTCATTTGGTAGTTGTTTTGAGAAGAACAAAAGATCCGAGCAGGAATGAAGGTATAGCCTCTTGACTCTGTGCTGATCTTTGGGGTCACTCATTTTGTTCCAGTTTTCCCACGCATGAGAAGCAAGTTATAAAAGGGGAGGAATATTTGGGTTTCACCTTTTGGAATAAGGAATGGTAAAGAGTGTGTGAACAAATTTTAGAAATGTCAAACTTTCTGACATAAACTAGATTTGTTGCTTTTAAGGACACGGGTCCCTCTCACATTTTCCCCATGCTAAACCTGAAACACTGTAAGGCAAATCTGCCTTCAAGATTTGTTTGCTTATTTATTTTACCTTTTACTGCAAGTAGATCTGTTTTTCTTACATAACATTATCCTGATTACAGTTCCCCTCCCCTACTCCTCTCAGTGCCTCCCCAACCTCCTCTCTCATCCGGATTGACCCATTTTCTGTCTCAAGAAAACAAACTTGGCCTCCAGGTTTTAAGACAGGAACACTTAGGTCTGGTGGTTTTAAAAATCAGTCCTTTTCTGGTTGGAGCATTTATTAGTCATAGTAGAGTATCATGCATCTGCCAGGAGTTCTGACACATGATCAAGATGCACATGGATGTGTATTTGAGGGTAGGATAGGAACTGCCACCAGCTATCCTCACCCTGCCTTGGTACAAGAACACTCTGCCCTTCTGCCTGTGGGAACCCTGGTGGTCAGGAAGGGCCTGAGTCTTGCCCCCTTATTCTTACATTTGTAACAGTTGAAATGACCATTACATTGTTTAGGGAAATGAACCTAAATTTTTTGCTAGAGAAATATAAAATCACATTATTCCAATACCATGACTGGCTAAATTAAAGTTGAAGGATTATATTTTGTCTTTATTTTCTGTCTAGCATTATTTTGTAACAGCCTTCCTGTATCTCTGGGCTTCATTTTTATCACTTTAATGGCTCCTTAATGGCCCCCAGGACGATATAGCATGGATTATATAACACTATTTAATGCTAGCTATTTGTATTGTTTCTGACTTTTTCTTCCACTTTCACAAGTAATGTTGCTATAAACATCCCAGGACAGATCATTTTCCTTTGTCAATATTTCAATCTTTTCCTTAGGGTAAAGTTTTCAAAATTAGATTATGTAGTCAAAAAATGTGCATATCTTCCTCTTCCTCCTCCTCCTCCTCCTCTTCCTCCTCCTCTTCTTCTTCTTCTTCTTCTTCTTCTTCTTCTTCTTCTTCTTCTTCTTCTTCTTCTTCTTCTTCTTCTTCTTCTTCTTCTTCTTCTTCTTCTTCTTCTTCTTCTTCTTCTTCTTCTTTCTCCTCCTCCTCTTCCACCTCTTATTCTTCTTTAAAAAACCAAATCTTTTTATTAAAATTTCAAATACACACAAAAATAGAATAACACAACAAACTCAGTGCACTTATCCCCCTCTTCCATAGTACAAACTCATGGTTGTTTCTGTTAACTTATAACTGTCTAAACTTTTGCACAACCTTATCTTCCAACCTGGATTATTTTGAAGCAAACCTTAGACGTCTGTGACCATGTAAGGGCTTAGTACTGCATATCTCACTGACCGGTCGAGATTCAAATGAATTTTTAATCTTATGACTGAACATGATGTGATTGCTCAAAGAATGAAACTTAAAAACAATTGGACTTCACTAAGTCAAGAATTCTGTTCTGTGATAGACACTCCTAAAATGATTTAAGATGTAAAATATCTTACTAGTAGAAGTACACAGTTATCTCTATTGTTTGTAAATATGTATGATGTATAAAGAGTCATAAACTCAAAACAAAACCAAAAGAGAAACAATACCTTGAATTTAATTAGAAAATGAGACAATGTCATAGGACGCGCAGATTGCAAATAAGCCTGCAGAAAGATGCTCAAACTCCCTGCAGAAAGATGCTCAAACTCCCTGCAGAAAGATGCTCAAACTCCCTGCAGAAAGATGCTCAAACTCCTTGCCATTAGGGATCAAGCCATATATCATGGAAGGCATATTTGAACAACCGAAAATAAAGGCAACACTAAATAGGGATGTAGTTTACTGCTATGTAAGTCAGGTGACACCTACTGCTCTGAGAAAAACCTCAGCATCTTTACTGTCTTGTCCAGCAGCCCCTGCTGTGTGTTTACAAGGTAGAAGCAGAGACTCTACACTATAGAAAAGTCTACTCCCAGCGACTTTGTTTACAAAGGTCACCAGGTCTCCTTTACTGGGCACAAGGACAGTGGTACATCCATGCCACAAAATACTCTTTGACAACCAAAAGAAGCAAACTGTTTGTACTTAGAACAACTTAGATGCATTTGCTGAATGAAGAAAGCCTAGCTCAAAAGACCAGACATTTTATGGTGCCCTTATAATTTTGGAAATGACATGAACAGTTACATGAAAGAGACTTTTAGTGACTGAGTCATTTCTTGAATGCTATGGTCATGGCCAGGATTACCAAGTTTACATGAGATAAATAACAGACCCACACGTGCTTTGATAGGTGTTGACCTCCTGCCTTAGCGATGGGCTGTAGCTATGCTGAGACTCACCTTTTAGTGTCAAGGAATTACAGCTCTTTTCTGAATAGTATTTGCAGCACCTAGCGAATCATGATTATTTAAAAATGAAAGGTTAAAATTCAAATATGGCTATTCTGTTCCTACTTTAACAGAACTGTCATATGTGTCTTTCCCTGTCTTTTTTTTTTTTTTTTTTTTTAAGATTTATTTATTTATTATATGTAAGTACACTGTAGCTGTCTTCAGACACTCCAGAAGAGGGCGTCAGATCTTGTTACAGATGGTTATGAGCCACCATGTGGTTGCTGGGATTTGAACTCCAGACCTTTGGAGAGCAGTTGGGTGCTCTTACCCACTGAGCCATCTCACCAGCTCCATCTTTCCCTGTCTTTTAGAAACTATCTGATTCTCTGCCTTCTGGGAGAAATTTGAGGGCATTGCTCTTTGGTGAACTAGCTTATACTGGGTGGGCCCGTCAGAGCTTCTGATGATTCTACTCAGAGCTTCTATTACTCAGAACGTTTTCTAAGTAAACGTGACTGAAATAATGAAAAATCATTTTTTCCTCTTTTGTCGATGCTGTTTTCTTTAGGATGATAATCAGAGTGGAGATAATCCCTTCTGAACATATTTATTAGAGAAGAAATGTTGAAAGACTCCACCAATTTAACGTCTAGTGATTCAACATATCAAGCCAGGTATAGATCTTGGAGAAGGCTGGAAGCATGAGTGGAAACAAGAAGAGCACAGTAGAAAGATCTAGCTAGCTTCGAGAAAGCAGCAACTTTTTAAAGCAGAACTTAAGCATGTCCACACATGTGCACTGAAGACAGAAAGGCTTGGTTGGAGCTGGAAACTGCCCCGAAGAAAATGGGAGAAAAGGAAAGATCTTTAGCTTTCAGGCTCAAAAGGCTCACTTCCGAGAGCCCTCTGTGGTTTCTCACATTTATATTTCGGTAATACCGCTCTACCTTGCTTCCACCTCTCTCCTGAGAAGCTCTTTTTGTAGCCTCACCTTCTGGCTTCTCATCTCACGCATGCGCGTTATTATTTATAATCTACCTCAGAGTGTATCCTTATGTCTATTAGGCAAATCCTAGGAAGTATACAAACAGACCCCAACTAAACAAACAGACTTACAGCAACCAAAAATCTAAAAATGCTACCAAACACCATCTGAGGTTCCCACCAAAGCATTTTAAAAAACTCCCTTGATTTATGACCTTCTTTGTTCCATGTCTATAAAACTTCAGGAAACACCACCACGTTTGAACATGGATTTTGGCTGACCTGAATCTGTAATCCCGCACTGTGGTCACTCATATTTGCCTCTGAAATAAACTATCTCTTAATCCCTTTGAGACGAGAGCTCGCGTTTTCATGTGGATACACACCTTCTGGATTCAGCTCATAGGTTGTGCATTCCAATCCGGTCTCCAAGGCACACACTGAGATGAATGCCTGTAATACGCTGTTGATGGTTTCAGTATGAGGGGAAACACATGCTTCAGCCAGTCGGATATCCTTGCTTTGTTTTCTTTGCGTTTGCAGGCCATTTTGTGGTTGATGGACTCCAGTGCAAAACCCAAGAGGTAAATCAGAGCTTTACAATAAGAAGTCACTGTGGTAGCTCTGAGAAATTCCTTCCAAGTGACACTCCTTGATTTTTTGTTTGTCTGTCTGGTTGGTTGTTTTTTTTCTGAAGTATATTTTGTTTGTTTTTACCCTCCTTCAATACTTTCCAGATCTTTCCTCTTCCAGATCATTTGTACCTCCTGACTCATTTAACTTCCTGTCCCCTCTCCAAAGACAGAACAAAAACAAAAGTCAAAACAAACAAATAAACCTAATAAGGCAAATATACCCGAAGAAAATAAAATTACCCTTCCCCTACCAAAAAAAAAAAATCCACGAAGTCTGTTTTGTGTTAGCTAACTACTCCTGGGCATAGAACCTGCCCCAGAGTATGGTTAATATACCCAGGGACACACCACTGTAGAAAACTGATCCTCCCTTTCCTAGCAGGTATCATTTGCAAATAGCTTCTTGATTAGGGGGTGTGACTTTGCATTAGCTTCCCCTTCTCAGTGGGGATTTTTGTCTGGTTTGAATTTTTTTTTTCAGGTCTTGCGTGTGTTGTCATAGTCTCTGTGAGTTCATATGTGCGTCAGTCCTGCTGTGTCTGGAAGATGTTTTCTCAGAGTCACCCACCACTGCTGGCTCTTACAGTCTTTCACTGCTTCCACATAGGTCCCTGAGCCTTGAGGGGAGGACTTTGATGAAAACATCTAAGACTGAGCGCTCCAGTGCTCTCCAAGCTTCTCAACTCTTTGCCTATTGTATAATGGTGGATCTCGGAGTTCATTACCATCTACTGCAAGAAGAAGCTCCTTTGGTCTAAGTGATGCTCTTCTCAATCAGTTCAATAATACGCCACCAGGAGCCATCTTATTGCTATGTTCCTTTATCAGAATAATAGTAGTCGGCTTTCCCCTAGGCCCGTTACCTGTCTAGTGTCAGGTTCTTGGTTACTTTTAGCAGTGTTAGGTTCCATCTCATGGAGTGGGTCTTAAATCCAATTAAACAGTGGTTATTGTTCCCATAACATTTGCACCACTGTTTCGCAGAATATCTTGCAGGTAACTAACTATAGGTTACAGATGTAACCGGGTGGTGTTGATGATTACATTCCTCCTTTGGGAGCTTGTTTCTGTCATTAGCATTGAATGCTAATCATTAAGAGTGAAGCTTCTAGTTGATTTTTCTGTTTGATGACATAAATAAATGCTGTCTTCACAATAAAGCTTTGCTATCAGGTCGTAGAGAGTAAACGATACCCTTGGCAATAGCCTATGATATTTGAGTGGTGGCCAATGATTCAACAAAATGTAACCCATTCTTTTATTTTTTTTTAATTAGATGTTTTCTTCATTTACATTTCAAATGTTATGCCCTTTCCAAGTTTCCTCTCCGAAAATCCCCTACCCCCTCCCCTGCTCCCCAACCCACCCACTCTCACTTCCTGGCCCTGGCCTTCCCCTGTACTGGGGCATAGAATCATTGCAAGACCAAGGGCCTCTCCTCCCTACATATGCATCTAGAGACACGAGCACTGGGGGTACTGGTTAGTTCATATTGTTGTTCCTCCCATAGGATTGCAGACCCCTTCAGCTCCTTGGGTGCTTCTGTCATCTTTCAATACATACATATACATACATACATACATACACATACATATTCATACATACATTCATGCATACACCTTTGGCAGATTTCTAATGAAGCGCTAACATGTTCCATCTCCCCCTTTGCTTGGGCTTTATTTACATAGGTTGGTTTTAATTGTACAGTTTTAAAGTCGTTGCTACTATCACTATTGTTGAAATTGCCTAACATTGCACAGCGCAGTCGAAAACCTACCAGTTTGTCTGAAGCCACGTGTTATAATGTTGTATCACTTCTTATCATAACAGCACTGCTACACCATATAAAAACACTTTTTAAACTGCTCCGATAATGAAGGCGATAGCAAGAATACAATACTCTTAACCTGGCAATTCATCACTCCAAAACCAATTTTCCCAGATGATACATTGCCAAGCTTCATACTGCTGCATGTGCATAAAGAGGAGGCTGCACATTGTCCTGGAACTCCAGTCTAGTATTACTAAACAATAAGAAGACAGATGTACAAATAGCCTTCGGGCTTAGCGTAATTATTTAAATTATTTAAAATATCCCCAGATAGCTTCTCTCAAAGCTTATCTATTTTTTTTTTTTAAAGAAGTTTTGAAGCTTCTATCTCTCCACAGACTTTTCTGTGAAAGACTGATTTGAACGGATTCTAATTTTTGGCTCTATAGTTCTCTGGATGCTGATAAGTGTATAGAAATCCTTCTTAGTAGTGTTCAAAGCTGCAAACCAGTCTCCTTTAAAACGCTCAAATCTGCTTTGCCCTGAAATGATGCAGAAGGGCAAACTATGAGAAACAGCTACAATCATGCAGAAGGTGAGATTATCAGCTAACCTCCCACACGGTGCCTACGTGCAGAGGAAGGCGGCTTGTCAGGTCTCCCAGAGTAATGACTGGGTTCTCCTATGTAGGATTAAGTAATAATGCTCATCAATGAAATAAATCTATGTTTGATGTTTTACACACACACACACACACACACACACACACACACACACACACACACACAAAAAAAAGCTGCAAGCAGCCACAGCCCTTTGAAAATGGAATGACCTTCTGTGATCCTTGGAATGGAATTTAAGAGTTTTCTGCCACAGATTCATTCCCATTCCCATGGAAACAGTGACTGGGAGGGATTCTGTTGTCATGATTTTCAAGCACTGACCCTAGTTCTAATGAACAAATGATGACCAAGTCTTCAGATATCTGAGAGGAATGAGCTTCAACCTTGTGGAATGAACCCACAGAACTATCAACTGACATGGGGGGAAATTCCCAAGATGCTCCCAAGAAATATATATATGTATGTGTTTGTATATGCATATGTGTATGTAGATATTTATATCTAATTAGAAAAGTATTAAGATATATTAAAATAATAATAATCCTAAGATTAATATACATTGAGATATATGTCTTAATGGTTTTCTAATTGTAAAATCATGTTGAATAGAAGACAACTCAAGGATGAATAAGGAATTCATTGGTTTGTTTTCATCTGGCAGTCATCCTATTGAACCAAGGCTGTCTTGAAGCTTGTGATCCCCCTGTCTTGACACTCTCAGTGCTGACATTGTAGGCTTGAATTCTACTAGTTCCAATATTGCTGCCCCTTATTTTAGATTTTTGTGTAGTTTCAAAGACTGAAACACTGTTCAATAAGATATCACAAAATGTAAACATTTTTAATACTTGATTTTTTTCTTCTTATAATTCATTCAAGGTCCTAAGTGGTGCTTCATTGATAGTTTACCTTACATTTCTATACATTTGTATGGAAGAACATAATAATTATACACCTACATCAGGATACCATTCATTGAATTAAAATAGACATGGATGTTCTTCATATATTTTAAGTACATTGTAGAAGAAAGTGTTAAAAGAGGTTTATGAACAGTTACTTGTGTAAAGAATGTGGTCAGCATCAGGTCCCCCAGAACTGGAGTTAACAGGTATCTGTGAGCCACCTGACATGGTTCTGGGAACTGAACTCAGGTTCTCTTTAAGAACACTAAATGTTCTTAAGTTTTGGGCCATATTTCCAGCTCCTCAATGCTTTCTTTTTCTAAATATTATAATCTTTTCACTAAAGGAAGGGATATTATTTTATACTGCTTTATTAAAAGAGTTTTATGGGAGATGGCATGGTGAATAGAGCATTTGCCCCATTTTGTGAGGACAAGAGTCAAGATCCCAGAGGTCATGATAAATCTGGACAGGTGTGGTACCCTACCTGTAATCCCAGCATTCAGAAAGG
Organism: Mus pahari; assembly: GCF_900095145.1. Classification (NCBI taxonomy): domain Eukaryota; kingdom Metazoa; phylum Chordata; class Mammalia; order Rodentia; family Muridae; genus Mus; species Mus pahari. The sequence goes on from NC_034611.1 coordinate 40,376,966, forward strand.
GAATGTCTGAGGCAAGCTGGCTACCCAGGCTAGCCAGAACTTGTGAATTCTGGGTTACTAGGAGTCCATGCTTCAATAGATAGAATAGAGAATGAGCAAGAAAGATACCTGTTGTCAACTCCTAGTCTCCACATACGCAAGAACCAATTCATGCAGGCACCCCTGCACACAAACATGTGGGCTTGTACACACATATACACATATAGTAGAAAACATTTTACTAGCATATCAGCAAGGGAGATTGGTTTGTCATTTTGTGCTGCTTTTAAGTTTTAGCATCAATGCTATGACACTTTCCTTTGTGCCTCTTTATTGGACTTACATCATACTTACACATTATTTTAGAAAGTTTTCATGTGTTTGGCATGTAGCATAGTACCCTGGAACATGTTACCCCTCTATGAATTCATGTCTATGACACCACCATTATAATGTTGTCTAGGATTTTAGCAATGGATTCCCTTTTCTGCTGATTTATAGAATAAATAGTTGATCATATCCTGGCCAACACTCTGGGAGAAGCCTTCTACCCTACCAGAGGCCAGGATAGCATCCTGAGCCCCTAGGAAGACTGTTCCCCCTCCCTGCCCATGTCACCAATCATAACCCCAGCCACTTCTCTTATCACCCTCATCTTACCTCAGCCTACACCTCCAGTGGAAGCTTCCTACTCTATCAGAAGCCAGGCCAGCATCCTAAATTCCAGAGGACCCCAGCTAGATCAGAGGTCATGCACATAGCCAGAACTTTGGTGGGTAGAACCCCACTGCTTGACCTGAGCCATCCAGGTCATCAGAAATCCAGCCCCCAATTCAGTCATAGACCCTCCACTCAGTCACAGGCCACATTATCTAGAACACCAGAGAGGAAAGAAATCTAGGAAAAAAGATACATCCAACAAAGACAAACCTAGAATTTGGCACCTAGTCCAAGTAACATATAAAGGAAGAACTATTAGAATTTTACTGAATTCTTAACAGACACACTAAAAGCCAGAAGGGTCTGGAAAGAAGTGCTGCAGACTCTTAAGAGACCACAGATGTTATCTTTGATTATTATACTCATCAAAACTTTCAATCATCATGGATGAAGAAAACAAGATATTCCATGATAAAGTCAAATTTGAACAATATCTATCCACAAATCTAGACCTACAGAAGGTACTAGAAGAAAAACTACAACCTGAGGAGGTTAACTGGACCCACAAAAACGCAGACAATAAATAATTTCACACCAGAAAAACCCAAAGAAGGAAAAAACACACACACACCACCACCACCACTACCACTACTACCACCACCACCACCAACAACAACAACAACAATAACAACTACAAAAAAATAATAGGAATTAACAGTCATTAATTATTGATATCTATCAATATCAATGAACTCAGTTCCTTAATAAAAAGATACTGATTAGCAGAATGAAAACAGGATTTGTCTTTTCTGAGGCATACAAGAAACACACCTCAACATCAAAGATAGATACTGCCTCGGAGTAAAAGGTTAGAAAAAGATTTTCCAAGTAAATGTCCCCAAGAAGCAAGCTGGCATAGTCATTCTAATAGCTAATAAAATAGATTTCAAATCAAAATTAATCTAACGAGATGGGGAAGAACATATCATCCTTACCAAAGGAAGACGCTAAATTGACGTCTCAGTTCTGAATATCTATACCCTAAATGCAAAGGCACCCATTTTGTAAAAGAAACATAACTAAAGCTTACACCACACATTGGCCCTCACACACTGTTAGTGGGAGATTTCAATATTCCATTCTCTCCAATGGTTGTCCTGATAAAAACCAAACAGAAAAATAATGGTGCTAACAGTTAGTAGGTTTCAAAGGGATATTTACAGAATATTTTACCCAAATACAAAAAGATGGTGCCTTCTCAGAACTCCATGGAACTTTTCCTAAAATTTACAGCACACACGGTCACAAAGCAAGTCTCAGTAGATACAAGACAATGGAAACAACACCCTTCAACCCTATAAGACCACTACAGAATTGAAGTTGGATTTTAGCAACAACAGAAGCAACAGAAAGCCTGCAAACTCATGGAAAATTAGCAACTCTATACTTAATGGCTACTTAGTCAAGGCAGAAATAAAGAAATTTAAAACTTCCTAGAATTGAATGAAAACCAAGGCACAACTTACTCAAACTGATGAGACACAATGAGAGCTGTGCTAAGATGAAAGTGTATTGCACTAAGTGCTGTCATGAAGAAATCGAAGAGTTCTCATACGAGCAACTTAACAGCACACCGGAAAGCTCCACAACAAAAAGAAGCATGCTTACCCAAGAGGAGGAGATGGCAGGAAATAGCTAAACTGTTGGCTGAAATCAATAAAATAGAAACAAAGGCAACAATACAAGGAATCAGGGAGACAAGGAGATATTGCTTTGACAAAATCGGCAAGATAGACGAACCCTTATCCAACTAAAAGTCATATAAAGAATATCCCAGTTATCAAAATCAGAAACCAAAAAGAGGACATAACAACAGACACTTAGGAAAATTCAAAGGTCTTACTTCAATATCCTGTACTCCACAAAATTGGAAAATTTAAATGAAATGGATGAGTTTCCTGATAGATACCCCCTTACCAAAGTTAAATCAAGATCAGATAATTTAAATAGATCTATTAACCCTGAAGAAATTGAAGCAATCATTAAAAGTTTCCCAATCAAAAAAATTCCAGGGTCAGACAGTTTTAGCACAGAATTCTATCAGACTTTCAAAGAAGAACTAATGCCAATAGTCCTCAAAATATTCCTCCCTCAAAAAAAAAAAAAAAAAAGAAACAGAAAGAATATTGCCAAATTCATTATATGAAGCCAGTGTCACCCTGTTACCTAAATCACACAATGATCCAACAAAGAAAGAGAATTGCAAAACAATTTCCCTCATGAACATAGATGCAAAAATACTTAATTAAATCCAAGAGCACATTAAAAACATCATCCACCATGATCAAATAATGTTCTTCCCAGAGATGCAGAGATGGTTCAACAAATGAAAATATGTCAGTGTAATTCCTCATAAAACAAATTAAAAAACCACTACGTGATCATTTCAATAGATGTTGAAAAAATCTTTGACAAAACCCAATACCCTTTCATGATAAAAGTCTTGGCAAGATCAGACATGCAAAGGACATACTTAAAGACAACTTCCAGCAAGCCTATAACTAAAATCAAATTAAGTGGAGAAATACTCAAAATAAATAAAATCAGGACCAAGACAAGGCTGTTCAGTCTCTTCATATCTATTTAATACAGTACTTGATGTTCTAGTTAGAAGAATATGACAACTGAAGAAGGTCAAAGAGATAAAAATTAGAAAGGAAGAAATTAAAGTATCATTATTTATAAGATAGTATAGATAAACAATTCCAACAACTCTACCAGATGATAAACACCTCCAGCAACGTGTCTAGGTTCAATATTAATTAATTAATTATAAATAAATAAATCAGCAGTCCTCTTTTATACAAATGACAAAGGAGCTGAGAAAGAAATCAGGGAAATAGCACTTTCTTTTAATGTAATAGCTACAAACAGTATAAAATGTCTTAGGGTAACTCTAACCAAGCAAGTGAAAGAGCTATATAATAAAAACTTCAAGCCTTTAAAAGAAAAATTGAAGATTAAAAACACAAGTGACAGCTCATGCTGGCAAGGATGTGGAACAAGGAGAATACTCCTCCATTGCTGGTGGGAGTGCAAACCTGTACAAACACTTTGGAAATCAATATGGCAGTTTCTCAGAAAATTGAGAATTGATCTATTTCAAATCCAGCTATACTATTTCTAGGCATCCTTCCACAAGGATACTTGCTCATCTATATTCATAGAAGGTTTCTTCATAATAGCCCTAAACCGGAAACAACCTAGATATTTCTTAATTGAAGAATGGATTTGTAAAACAAGTGGCACATTTACACAATGGAGTGTTTTAAACTGTTTTAAAAAAAAATGACATCATGAGATTTGCTGACAAATGGATATACTAGAAAAAAAAATTATCCCTATTGAGATAATGCAGACTCAGAAAGACAAACATGGCATGTGCTTACTCATAAGTGGATATTAGCTGTAAAGTAAAGGATAATCGTGCTACGATCCACAGAACCAGAGTAATACGGAGGCCTTAATGAGTGGAACACAAGAAACTCCCTGGGAATGGGGAACTAGAAGAGATTTCAAGAATGGACTGGGAGTGGGTGGGGATAGGAAGAGGAGGGATCCAATTTGGGGGGTTGAGGGAGAGAATACCAAGGTGGTTGGAGTTGGGGAGCATTTCTGGGGTAAGGTAGAAGCCTTCTATGTAGGTAGAAGGAATCTGTGAGGGGGACACTAGTGAAGTCTCCTAGTGGTGAGGGACGCAGAGTCTGAAATGGCCATCCTCTGTAACCAGACAAGCCTTCCAGTGGAGAAATTAGTATACAAACCCAGTCACAAAACCTCCATCCTATAGTTTGTCACGTCTGCGTGACGTGCTGGGTTTGGAGCCGAGCATTAATGTCAACAGAGAGACCAGAGAGGTTTCATCCAGCAACTGATGGGAGCAGATGCAGAGTCCTATTACCAAATATTAGTCAGAGCTCAGGGCGTCCTGTGGAGGATGGGGGGTGCAAGGATAGGAGGAGCCAGAGGGATCAAGGACACCACAAGAACATGGCCTACAGGATCAACTCACTGGGGCTCAAGTGGGCTCACAGAGGTTAGGGAACCTTTATGGGTCTGTCCTAGGGTCAGAGAACCTATATGGGTCTGACCTGGGTCCTCTTCACATGTTAGAGCTGTGTAGCTTGATGTTCTTGTGTGATTCCTAACAGTGGGAGTAAGGGCTGTCTCTGACTTGTTTGCCTGTTTTGGGGACCCTTTTCTTCCTAGTAGATCGCCTTTTTCAGCCTTGTTGTGAGAATATATGTTTGTCATACCATATGTATATATATATTTTGTAGCTTGTAATATACCATATTTTGTTGATGACACTGGAAGACCTGCTCTTTTATGAAGGGAGGTGAAGGTGGATGGATCTGGGGCGGGAGAGGGAGAAAAACATGTAGTCAAGAAGTAATATATGAAAGAATAAAAAAAGGAAAAAATCTGGGCGTGTTCTCTTTGCACACCTGCATGAGTCAATCACATCTTAGCCAAGAAACAGAAACCATACAGGTTAGATAGACAGAGTTTAACTGCAGAAATTAAGTAAACATGGAAAATTCATGATGAAAAGGAAAAAACAATAAAACAGAGTGCAGTTGGTGGCTGCAGAGAGAGAGGGGCTGTACACACAAAGCTTCCGTAGGACAGAAAGAGGCTGGGTCTTTAGAATCTAGAGCTTGCAAGAGGACCCCACAGAGCTAGAAGTGTGACCTCCAGGCCTCTGGGGAGCCCAGGCTACTGCTGGAATCTTAGATGGGGAAGGGAATGGAGATGTATTTAAAAGTATGTAAAAGAGCTGGCAGCCAAAAGCAGCAGCCATTGCAGGCAGGGTGAGAAATTACTTACTAGCTCTCAGAGCGGATGCTGAGATTTAGGGCCTATCCTGGCACAGCTAAAGGCAAGCAGTTGGAAAGGGACGACATGAACAGCTGAGCCCCAGTGTCACGGTGAGAAGTGGAGAAAAGTGGCTGGGGAATGAGAAGAGAGTTTGTAACTTTAGTGTAGAATGTTAGAAGGCAGGCTGTGGACATGTGGATTTTGGAATCTGTATCCAAGTAGAACTGTCTTGCTTAGAGATGTAAATACGGATGTAAAGAATGTTCTGATAGAATATAATGTAAGCCACTGAGGTAATTACGGTTGCTATTAACCATATAAAAATAAAGAATCTGGGAAATCATTTAAAAGGCTATGTTTAATAAATAAGTACACAGATGACAAAATTTTAACATACAACCAACATAAATACCAATACTCTTATAAACCTATGTTGTTGAAACAGGATCTACTATGTAGCTGACTGACCTGGAATTCACTGTGTAGCCTGGACTGGCTTTGAACCTGTGATCCTTCTGTTTTAGCCTTCTGACTGCTTAGATTACAGGAATATGCTACAATGCTTGGCACCTCTCTCCCACCTTTGCAATATTTTTTTTCTCTTTTACATTCGGTCTATCCTTACTTTTCCTTGCTGTGATTAAACACTAACCAATGTCAACTGAGGAGAAAAAGATTTATTTGGCTTATAGTTTACAGTTTACTATTGAAGGAAGCCAGGGCAGAAACTCGAGGTAGGAACTTGGAGCAGAAACGGAACCAGAGACCATGGAGAAATGCTGCTTACTCGTTTACTCTCCATGGCTTGTTCAACTACCTTTCTTATACTATCCAGTCTCATGTGCCTAGGAATGGCGCCTCCCACAGTAGACTGGGTCCTTCTACACTAGTTAGCAATTAAAACTATGCCTCACAGAGGCATGCAGGCCAACCTAATGGAGCAATTCCTCAATAGAGATTCCTTCTTCCAAAGTGCATGTAGGTTTGTGTCAAATAGACAAAAACGATGACATGATCCTCCTGTAACTACCCAGAACGCACTGCATTTCTCAAGCAACTCAGACTGCTATCTTAATGGCATGTAGAAAACTGGGGAGCCGAGATTAGTTACTCTTTGCTTTGGAATCCCTCACCAGCGTTGATGAGGCTATCCGAAGGCAGAATTACTTTCCTCATTGCATTAGGGCAATTCTAACATGCAGGCCTACTGAAGGATATGTTAGGGACAATGCCTTGTGCTACTCTGAAGGGAGACAGACATAGAGGCAAGTTCTGCAGCAGTTTAAAGTGACAAAGTCCTCCATGTAGCATTAGGTTTCCTTTACTCTGTATGGTGGCAATCAGAAGAATAGAGAATTTTGAGTGTAGGGTTAAAAAAACAAACACTGTCTAAGTAACAGAATGACTGTTGTTCAACCTTTGACCAACTCTTGCCTGTTATCCTGCTAAAAGTCCTCATCTGATGAGCGTTCGTGAAAGAATCTGAAAATTCTACCATGTTCTTCAACTGACTTTAGAAACAAGAATAAAAACAAGTTCCTCTGACACAGGAAACTGGCGGTATTTCTATCGCAGGTGAGTACTGAGGTTCTCCCTGATGTCATCAAAGGGATCTGCTCCCACGTAGCCGTCATGGCGTGCTTTTCTTCTTGTCGTCTTTTCTTCTGAGGATTCAGAAGACTGTAATGTAGATGGGACCGTCACAAGAGACAGGCTCTCCTCAAATGCATCCTACAGCTAGATACGAGCAGGTCTTTGGTAAGACCAAAGTGTGAAGCAGTAAAAATATTGCTGTTAAATATGTCTCACACAGGTGTGGATTAGTGAGTCATACTGGGATCCAAGAGTTCTTTTTGCTTGGAAATCAACTGTGTGATGTGTTCATGCTCCTGATTTATTTAGAGGAAGAAGAAGAAGAAGAAGAAGAAGAAGAAGAAGAAGAAGAAGAAGAAGAAGAAGAAGAAGAAGAAGAAGAAGAAGAAGAGGAGGAGGAGGA
>NC_034611.1:40384598-40408936 GCF_900095145.1 Mus pahari
GAGGAGGAGGAGGAGGAGGAGGAGGAGGAAAAGGAGGAGAAGGAGAAGATGGGGAAGGAGAAGGAGAAGGAGAGGAGGAGAGAAGGAGAAGGAAGAGAAGGAGAAGGAAGAGAAGGAGAAGGGGAGAAGGAGAAGGAAAAGAAGGAGAAAGAAAGAAAGAGAAATAAATAAAGAAAGAAAGAAAGAAAGAAAGAAAGAAAGAAAGAAAGAAAGAAAGAAAGAAAGAGAAAGAACATACAGCGAAAGAGAAAGAAAATAGAACCTAAAGGGAAAGGACAGGAAGTTTGAGAATGTGTGAAATATTTTAAAATGTATATTTCTATATTGATATAATAGAAGCAAATGTTTGCGAGGGTGAAAAGCTCAACAGAAAAGAATTCACAATGCAAGGTTTCTAAAACGGTTGGAAGAGACAGGGCAGGGTCAGGGATACCAGAATTTTGTGGGGGGGGGGGGAAAGAGAGAGAAAAGAATAGTGTCATGCAGGGAGAGTGAACAGTTACCTGAGTGGGTGGCCACAGTACTTGAGAGGAGGACGTCAGCACCACAGTAGATCACAGATCAGAAAGGCTGTGAAAGAAATGTCAAAGAGCAGCAATTCAGCGTGTTGCTGATAGTTTGCATTTATTTCCCGACTGGCAATTGCATGTGTGTGCAAGAGCCGTGAATAATGAAGTATAGTTTTTAAAGAACTAGCTGGCTGGGCTCTCATTGACATTGGACAGGATTTATTTCAGTGTTTGACTTACAGCCACGCCAATAAATGATTAGTCTTCTGTTTTTCATGCTTGGAAATGTTTGCTACTTTTCAACAATATTTTAATTTTTATTTTCTGATCATGAGTCTTTTGCCTGCATGCAGGGATGCCTAGTGCTGTAAGAGGCCAGAGTAGGGTTACAGATCCTCACAACTGGGATGCCTGTGAGCTACTCAGCATGACTTCTGGGAACTGAACCCAGAGGCCCTGTAAGAGCAGCAACTGCTGAGCTATCTCTTGAGCCCAGAAGTTCTTATTTTATTGTCATGAACTCAAAGAGTAATTTGGCATAACGACATGTATAGCATATATGTTCTGCTTTGCTTTGAACAGAGACGTCTTTAGTATTTCATACTGAAACGGGATGCTCTTTGATGACTGAAGAATGCTCAGAATCTTTAACTTCTAGTATTCTAATGGAAATAGGGAAAATATTAAGACCTCTCCTCATGTCTGTTACTTATTGTGTGATTTCCTTCTTAATGAAGCTAATAGTTCTGTGAACTCTGGAGATCAAGCTAGCTTGGCTGATTTTTTAACATGACCTTACATTTTGCTTTCTTCATAGCAATTTAGTTAAGGTTCGGGGGAAATATCAAAAAAGGAAATGGCATTTCTTTTTGTTTGAGTACTAGAGTACCAGATTTAGCTTTATAAAATTATGTTGCTATCTATATCTCCCTGGCCTTTGGAGCAATTTATTAGCTCAAGTTTGGCCTCCCAGCCAGTGTTGTTTTCTTGCAGCTGGAATGATCATTTCCTTTGACCGTGACCCCTTCTGGAATCAATTTTAGTAACTTATATCTTAAAAGGCAAGCTTACATCTTGTCAAACTATGTTTAGGATTAAACCCACCATTGTTCTCTGACAGACCTTCTCCGCCATCTTTGTGGGCTTGCTCTGTTGGCACCTGTATCCTGAGCCACTGTGGCCTTGGCAGCTGTCCTTCCCCTCCTTGTTAATGCTGGGACACACCTTACATACCCCAGTCCTTTACTGCTATTCTCCTCTGAAGAACTCACTTGGAAGATTTAGCTAGAATCTGTTTTCTAGGCATCGAAACCATTGCATCAACTTTTGCTTATACCATTGTTTTGGTCAACTCATTGCTCAAGAGGGTCAGGTTGGAGATACTTGTGTTTGCTATTATCAGAAGTTTTAAGTTTTCATTGTCGCACCAACTTTTGTTATTAGTTTATTGTTCTGATATACAGTAGGTATAATGTGTCTAGCTTTTATTAGAACTGGGAAATTTTACTAATAGAATAAGGAAATCTACAGAGCCTCAGCAGGGATAGAATTTATAATGATGCGATGTTGGACCAGCTGAGACACAGCTATATGACACATATAGAGTGTATTTGCTTTGAGTTTTTACCTCTTACCAAAATGAACTACTATTTTCTCTTGGTTTGAATGACTTTGTGTTATGTTTGTGATTGGCTTTGTTTATCCAGTATGAACATCTGTTTTTTTTTCACCTGTTTTCATCTTTAAGTCTTTGTAGCAGACTTTTTTATTTAACATTATTTCCTTTTAGGTGTATATTTTATAAGTGGGTGGAACTGATTACCCCCTCTCTGGGACTTGAGACAGATAGGTACAGTCACAATTAAACAGAACGTTACAATCCAACTCCTGCTACTCTGACTAAGCGGACTGGTCTCTTGAGGACTTTTTTTTTTTTTTTTTTCTTTGCTATTATTCCATAAATCCTGTATCTCCTGGGATCTGATTGTGGATGCCAATTTCTTAGGTCATGCTTTTGGTTTGGATTTTCTGGTTTTATTAATAGTTTATTCCTTCCTTTAGCCTGTTGTTTTTCAGGCAGTCTCTCCCCGCCTCAGACCTGGACAGCAGACCAACTGTTATTCTGGGTCCTGCCTGTTGGGTTGTGAAATGTATCACCGGTGGGCTTCTTGCTAAATCTGGTTCTAGCTTCACCCTTGCCCTGGGGCAAGTGCCTAGCAGTTGTGGTACAGGGGCAGCCATACCTTGGCTACTCTTGTGACATCTGAGAAGCGCACTCCCTCACTGCTGGTCCTCCCTCACTGCTGGTCCTCCCTCACTGCTGGTCCTGGTGCTAGCTGTTTGGGACCCATTCTGTTTCTGACCCAGATGCAACTTTTATTATCTATTCTGCTGTTCTCTAGCATTTGAGACATTGATATTTTGGTGCAGAGAGCAGTATTGTGACCTCTTCAATAGGAGTGGACTGCTTAGATTGTTAGTTGCTAAAAATTCTAATTCAGAGCCAGAGACAATTAGCTGGGAGGAGACAATGGATCTTTTGCATTCTTCCCAGCACCAGCTTTTCTGTTTCTGGCAATGTGACATGCACTAAACAGTAATTATTTTGTTCAATTCTCATTCACAAGGCTTGTCTTTAATTGGTGTATTATTTTGTCGCATGTGATAGATTATATGTCTATTTGAGTTTTTAAAAAAATTGATATGAAGCCTTTGTCTTCTTTTGCTTTGAAGATATTTTTGTCACAGGTGAAGAGATGCCAGAAGATGCAGTAACTTTAAAAGGAGAATCCTGATGGGTTTGATAAAGGTGGGCATTTATTTAGCATGTTTTACATTCTAGGCAAGGCATCTTACTGGTAAATACAAATGCAGCTTCATTTTTTTTTTCCTCCTCCGTTTAAGAGAACACTGAACATATTTTTGCCTCATTCCCATCTAAGGGATTGATTTGTCTTGTGTTCTGCGCACTGAATTGATGTTATCAGGCTTCCGTCCCCGCTCTGTGCTGGAGATTCAGGAGTGTTCCCACAGCAAGTGAACACAATGGAGCCAAAAGACATGAAATTCTACTTTCTGTTAGATCACTAACAAAGACTAAGCTTTGTCCTCTATAAAACTCTTGAAAGCTGCCATGCTTGAATTCTTTTTATGTATTTCCTTTGGTGCTCAGTGTCCCTGTGGGTATCCTGGCCAAGCTGAAAGTGGACACTGCAAACCTTCTGTCTCCAGAGAGCTTTCCCTTCCTGGGATCTCATAGAGCACCAGTGGGAAAGAACATGAGATGTGGGCGCCAGGCAGCCTTGCTAGGTCCAGCATTGGTTTTATTGGCATCTCAAGGTGGGTACTGGTTCCTCAACCTGATGAGTTCAATTTCTTTCCCCTCTAATAAGACATGATCATATGTACATACCGAGAGTCTGTTGTGCTATGTGAATGTGAACATGCAAAAATCATGTCACATTCCTGGAGTACACCGGAGTCTCAATAAAATGTAAACTGTTACCGCTGGAGGAGCATCATCTCTGTTTATTGTCTCCTGACTCTAGGGAAGTTAATCTGGAACATTCCTTGGCCCCTTCCATTTTAATCTGCTCTTTCTGGACACCAGATCCTCAACCTAAACTTCCCTTTTCCAAAATACTCGTGCTTCTTCACGTTCCCTTAGGGTCGAAGTTCCTGCTCAGTTAACAGGACAATCTATTAAGCACAAATTCGTGATTGTCTGAATTAGCATTTATGCTTCACAGCAACTGCTTGCTGGTAGATATATACTAGATACAGAAATACAAGGCACATTTGGGATTCAGGGGAATAGGGCAAATGTTCAGGTCAGGAAGAAGAAAAACCTTTAAAAGTGCAAGATTTCTGCAGACTTTATGAGATCAAGATAGCTAGGAGCTAGATGGTAGACACTATAGATCTTTCTACAAAGTTTGGGACATTCAAGAGTCTTAATCATGTAATCTTAATCATGTAAACAACAGCCTCCCCGATCCTGGGGAATGTGAGACAGGTTAAACATTTGGAACAACAAATGAGTTATAGCTTTAGACACACAGAACAAAAATACCTTTAGAGACTGATGCTCCAAACCCTGTCAAGCCGATAACAGTTTTATAGTTCCAACGGAGTGACACAAGGCTGGATGTTGGCCACGTTATTTTATAGATGAAATGAAACACACCCAGGAGCTGACCCACTGAGCTCTGCCCATTTCATAGGACACACAGCGAGAGGCTAACCCTTGCATATATGATCATATGATCAAGCTAGGGCTAATGAGGGAGGGAGGTGTTTGCGTGGAGCTCTCTGCAGATCCCTGGGGTGAAAATTCACATCAGAGACTGACCTCTGAGCCCAGATAACACAAACAACATGCATACCCCCTCTGGGGATGCTCCAAAAGTACGTACACACCTTTGCTGTTTGGATTCCCTTTAAAACATAAGTATTTCAGCAGTATAATGATATACTTACAATACTTATATATACTTGTATACTGATACACTTCTATACATATACATATAGGGCATGTTACAAGATTCTACAGGAAAATTGCAAGGTGAATATTCAGTTGAAGTTTAATCACTGTGTGAAAGAGCCCCACAGTGTTGCCTTGAGAAAGAAACTGGAGGCTTAGCTCCTGGTTGAAGTTCTTAGAGTTTGGTTTGCATGTTGGCAGAGCCATGCTTAGATTCTCTGTGAAACTACCTGCCACTTGTTTATAGCCTCAGGACAGGGCATGCATGTGATCACAAAGGTAGCTGCCATTCCCATGCTTTGAACGTTATAGACCTTCATGGGATATAGTAATTCAGAGTGGAAAAGTCTTGATGTAGTCTAGAGAGATGCAAAGATACAAAGCCTGGTAATAGAGTCTCCTGGGAACGCTCTCCAAAGTCCCAACACATGGGTTGATGCCAGCAAAACCACACTAATGTCGTGAAGTGAGTTTTAACTGGTCCACAACCTTTTTAATACACACACACACACACAATCTTCCCCCCGCTCCTGCTGAAACAACAGTATCTGGTAATATTTTTGAGATGCAGGAAAAGAAGTATTCTTAAACTCCTTATGCAGACAACTCTGAGAAGACGTATGTGGTGGGTATATTAGGTGGTGGGAAGAGAAACAGGGAAGGGAGCTAGGACTGCTGAGGGCTGGAAGGGAAGGCGGTTTGAAATTCCCCGGACATAAGGGAATTTTCAACAAAGGGCACTTGAATGTCAAACCCCATTAGTGGCCACAGGTGAGTAAAGAAATAAGTTATTTATAATCAAAGGAGATACTCAGGGCTCTGCCAAACAGTCTAAAAACCAAGCGGCATTTCTGATGCACCTGGCCAGGAACTCAGATGCAGATCAAATGCAGAGGCAGCCCGCAGAGCCAGACACTCTGTGACACACAGTGCAGACTAGCTGTACTTAGCAAAAGTGCCTGCTAGTTCAGATGTTTGTACCTGCTGGAAATTACACTTTATCATGTCCCTTGATAAGATACACATATACGTATACAGCATAACACACAACACACACATACACAAACATACACACACACACACACACACACACACACAAGAGGGGGAAGGGAAGGAGAGCGAGAGGGGAGAGAGAGAGATTCTTCTAGGGGGGAGAAGAAAAAGGCCAATTATCTTAGCATTTGATACCAAGATTATGACACTGGTGCTGCACTCAATCTTTAGATGGCCACATGGCAAACATTGTGTGCACAGGACCATCCTGTATTAGTTTAAGTTTTGCAGTTCAACACTTATTACTTCAAATCTTGCACGTCTTAAACCTTCCCTTTAAATATACATGCCTCTCAGAGAGTGAAAATGTTGACAAGTACTATATATATAGTTTAGCAAGAGTCAGATGGGTACCAGCTCTCCAGTCACCACTCGACATGCTCAACCCCTCAATGCTTCCCACAGCTGTCAGTCATTGCCCATTTTACTCCAGATGTGCTGTATCTGAGCTAAAGGGTAGTCCACAGGGCCTCACACACAAGTTTAACATCGTTTGTGACAGTTATAGACAGGACAGACAACCCTAAATTGATGATCAAAATTCCTCAAGCCTATTTTTCTCCAGTTATTCTCTAAGTAACTACTTTTTACATGTATAGTTGGCCTTGAAATGCATGCTGTTTTCCTTCAAACAAAAATGTGCCTATTACTTTGCAGTCTAAGGATTTTCCTCGTGGGCTACACAGAAGTCTCTATTGGGAGAGCAGGGACATGTCTGTCTGTTTTCTAAGGGTCTTTTTGTTTGATGTCAACTGGCTCAGATTCTGCCCCATAAGAAAGAGTATATTGCCTTTCAGATGCACAGAGCTTGGGCATCTATACTACATATTCTAGGATGCTGAGCTAGGCGTGGCAGGGAGGGCATCAGGAAAAGGATGACAACCCTCTTCTTCTCCCTTCCTCTCCCTTTCTCTCCCTCCCTCCCTCCCTCTTTCACAAGGTCAGGATATTCACCTTCTCTGGGAGAAGTAGGGAAAGAAGTTAACTCATTTCTGGGTCTAGTCATTTCCTCACGTCCACCTAGAGAGTAGCAAGGGAGCATAGGGCCAGAGATAATTAAACCTGATGCTTTCCAAGGGCATCAAGACTCCTGAATCCTAGCCGCAGGACTGGGTATTCCAGTGGCTTTTACTACACATTAAATATGAAAAGGAAATGGCTTGCGCTCCAGCCCACACTAATTATCTGTGGCCCTTTGCCTCTGTACTCGGTGTCAGGAATTTTGAGGTCTTCAAGCTATAATCTGCCGAAAGAAAAAGAAAAATTCAGCAAGTAGGATAATAGCATTTGTCAGTTTCATTTACAGCTCGTTTAGGTTGGCTGAATTAATGAGTACCTATAAAGTCGCCTTGCAAGGATCTCTTGCGTAGCCTTAAAGTATACCACACAATTAAACATCTCTGGCAGAATCATAAATAGCAGAAGCATAAAAAAATTACTTGGTTGGCATTTTTCATAGTACTATTTTTCCAGTTGAGAGAATTCTTTGTATGGGTCGAAAATAGGCATGTTTGGGACCTTTGTGTCCATCATTGTCTAAGCACTTTAAGTTCCTCCCTGAGACTCATGCTTTCCTGCCACCCACAACCTCCCACAGTGTTTGTCTGTGGCTCTCCTGTCTGCTCTGTTGATGGTTTGGGGCCACATCTAATCCTTCCTTGGGTTACAAGCGTTAGTCAGCAGCCACTGTTTTACAGCTTCGGATTCCCCACAGGACTTGGTTTAATGTTCACACACTTAAGGTAGTCAGTAAATGGTTTTGAATTAATCAACACCAAGGAGAAAGAAAGAGAACACTGCACCTAAAAGCTTAAAGAGGTTAAATTATCATCATTATTTATATTCTTTTAAAAGGCACTTTGTATATGAACCTGGTACCATGCTCCACTTTATATTACTTAATCATGTCCCCATAGTAAGAGGACAAGACTCAGCCCACATAGACATTATTAGCTTGGCATTACACAGTTCAATCGCAAGTTTGAGTGTAGATCTAGCATTCGAACTTTTATGCTATATGTTCCTACAGAGTATATGATTATCAGAATGTTCACATGACTGTATCATAATCACCATGCTACCTAGTATGCCAAATTAGCTGTAATTTTAGCTGAATGCTCCAAAGACAAAGATCAGACATGGGATGACATAGGCAAAAAGGATGCACCATCCCCTATGGGAGTACATCATGGATACTTCAAGCTAGACTTAGAAGAAATAAAGTGGTGCTCTGCTTTCTCTTGCCTGGATATAGGGATGATTGGCATAGGGGTAGAATTTTGTAACATGAGATTACTAATCAAGAAAGTATCCCATAGCTATTTTCTTGGGATAAAGAAGCTGAAAACTGAAACAGTTGGCATATTGTTACACTGAGAATATCTGAGGTATGACTGTACTCCAACTCTCCCATCTCACATAATTGTGTGTCTGTGAGGTTCAGAAATATGGATCGGCTTGAGGCCTAAGATAGAATAAAGCATGTGCCTGCCTTTGACTTGCAGATAGTTGAGCTGGGGAAGCATCTAGGCGAACAGTTATGACACAGTTGATTACGTATGACATCAGCTGCTCATGGAAGCATTGTAGAAGAAGGCATAAGAAAAGTTCTGAGTAATGGCCAAGAAAAAAAAACTCACATTGTCTTTAGCTGTATGCTCTCCTGGTACTGGGCTTAGGGCTCAGTGGTTCTTGATCTTCCTAATGCTATGCCATTTAAAACAGATTCTCAGGTTGTGGTGACCCCCGACCAAAAAATTATTTTGTTGCTACTTCATAACTGTGATTCCCCTACAGTGATTATAAGTCATAATATAAGTATCTGATATGTGATCCCAAGGGGTGACGACCCACGGGTTGATAACCACTGGGCTACCTGATAGCAGGCGAGAGGATAGTTTCTGTGGCCTAGATGTACCTATCAGAGAAGATGGAGCCTCTGGAGCGTCACAGAAGATGGAGACACAGTTAGCTGACAACAAGAATAGGTTGTAGCATAAGGTGAGCCCAAGAAGGAAGTCTCATAGGTAAAATGGATCTGGACAAGTGACATCAATATCCTTAACGTAAGTGTCTGGGGTCAGATGCCAACACCATGCTTAGGCAGAAAGCTTTGGACCGAGGACTGACCCAAGTCATTCAGTGGTGTAGAACTCTGCCAGAGACCCTTGGGACGCAGAGGTGCACCTTAACTTGGTAATGAGAAGCCAGACAAGAGCCAGAAGAGTAATGAAGTGCTGAAGCTTAAGCAGGAGCCTTGATGTTTCCCGTCTAGAGCCTTCTTAGATCCCCTTGCAGTCAGAGCAAGGGTAGAATTGGCTCTGGGGCCTGAGTGTGGACTTAGGCCAAGGCAGATACTGCAGAAGGAAGTCCTTGCGATGGAGATTTGAACAAAAGGGCTCCAGGCATCATGGTAATCCACCAGGCTCATCCTTATCGCACTAGAACACTAACCACTGGAGGCTTGCTTCCCATTTTATTCTGAGTAATGACATGGCGGGATGATGACATCACTGGAAAGTCACTGGCTGTCTTTTCTTTTGCTGTTGAAATGTGGCTTCATTTTTAGAGAAAAAATATTCTCTGTAGTTTCTAATTAAGGTAACAGGTTCCAGCACCTGGAAAATAGCACTGTACTATTTAATTAATGTATATTTTTAGATAATTTGACAGAGGCTAGCCTGAAGTTTATTTTGATGGATTTGCATTAACTATAATTTACCAAGCTAATTAAGTTGGGCAAAATTGCAAAGAGAATGCTTAACTTTTGAAACTGGCTTTCAAATATTCTTAAATATTTTAAAAGGTTCCACATACATGCCATTGTTTAGTTGATTATAATAATGATCATCATTATTTATTTTAAAAAACCAGCTTTTCAGGTGACATTTAGTTGGTAGTTTACTGATAATCCTTTTTGAGTCACTAGGAGAGTTTGTGATCCCAGACATTTTCTTTTAAGTGACAGAAAGCCAGCTTGAACAGACTTAGGCAAAGAGAATACCCCTTGCCACTTTCCCAGCTGCTAGAACAAATGTCTTGACTCTTTTAAGCTACCATTGAAAAACTACCATAAACTTGGTAGATTATAAACAACATAAATTTGCTTCCCAGAGGTCTAGGGGTATTCTTTAATTAAGGTGTTGCACATGTAGTGTCTGTGAGGCCCCAGATTTTTGGTTTACAGAGGGCCTCGTGTCATGGAAAGGATAAGGCAGCTCTCTGTGACTTTTTATAAAGTCATTGATCCCATTCATGAGAGTTCTTCTCTGACAACCCAATCACCATTCAAAAGCTCAACGAGGGTTATAAATATGGATGAGATGCAAATAAGAACAAGAAATTGCCCAACCAAGAATCAAGGACCCAGAACTAGGAAGCTCATGGGCCTCTAAGTCGCTGCTCCTTTGACTCTCACACTGTAAGCATTCTCTTCCTCTGGGACAATGCCATCTAATGTCTGTCTTAGAGGAAGAGACAGGAGAATGGTGAGTTTGATATCAGCCTGCTCTGCACAGCTGAGACCCTGCCTTAAGCAAGCAACTAGCTAACAAACACATAATGGAAAAGTGGTCAAGTTGACGACATATCACAATTCTTAGTATGTGTGCATCTGGTACTAGTGCTTCAATATGGATGGTATAAAAGTGGACATAAAAAAGAAATGATCCCATAATTCAATAAGTTCAAATACTTTTCTCAGTAAACAATATAACTATTAGCATTAGTGTTGTGATTCAGAACTGAGTCAAACAACGGAACCAACTGAAGTGTAATAGACCACTCAACAACAGCAAATGAAAATGTCTTCTCAAGGAGTCATGGGGGCACTGCAAGAACGTAAAGACTAGTGTCACAAAGAAAGAGAACTCTTAGAATATTTGGATCAAGGAGAATATATATATAAATAATCTCACAGCCAAAGAGAGGATTTTAAGGGAAATCAGGAAATATTCCAATGAACAAAAGTAAAAACGCAGAGACTGGGTAAGGCTCAGCTGAGCAGGGAATCTGGAGAGGAAATGTTTGAATAGCAAAGGCACAGGTCTTAAATCAAGCTGAGTTTATCTTGATAAGAACCAACACAAGCAGAAAGAAAGATAGACTAAGAGAAGAGAAGACAGCAATGAAATTAGAAGAAGAAAACAGAGAAAAATCAATGAAACCAAAACTGGCTCTGTGGGAAAAAAAAATCAATTACACTGATACTTTTCTACTAACAATGACAAAAAGAGAAAAGTACTATTTATTAATACCAGAAATGAGGAGGTTACACTGACATCCTAGCTGTTAAAAGGGCAACGAACAAACATCTATCACCAACTACACAACCATACATTTGATAGCTCATGTTTCTCAAGAATCACAAACTACACAAACCTATTCAAGAAGAAATAGATAATACACAGAGTCCTATAGCTAAAAAAGAATGGAACCTGTAATAAAAATCCGTTGTAAAAGTTTCCAGGTCCGGTGGCTTTACTGGAAAATTCTACACCAGTGCAATATATATATATATATATATATATATATATATATATATATATATGGCATTGGGACTTATTTATGAGGTCATCATATTTGTTACTAAACCAAGCAAGTATTTCAAAATCAGGAAAACTATAGGCCTTTGTGAACATAGGCGAGAAATCCTTATTAAGTTAGCTGGCTAATGAATACATATAAGGCATGTCTGACAACATGAGACCAATTCAGTACCTGAGAAGCATGAAACAGTCCAGATATTATCAGTCAGTGGTAAAAGACTTACTATATTATTTTAACAGTTCTCCTCAAATAAAACACTGAAGTATAAATCTAACAAAACATGCATGGGCTCTCTGTAATGAAAACTGCAGAAACTTGTGAATGAAGTAGAAAATCAAAAGACTGACAGATGGTGAGCCATGTTGCGTTCATGTCTGAAGGCTCTTCAGAGTGAAGACACTGCATCTCAAATTTATCTAGAGCAGCATTTGGGGGGGAGGAGAGGTGGTAAAAATATCCATACATAAAAGTCAAGGATTTGGAGTTATCAAACTATTTGGAAAACAAAATAAACTTCAAGAAAGCATGTCACCCAGCTTTAAGATTTGTTACAAAGCCATAAAAGAGGGTGGGCGGGGATGCTGTGAGAGTTCATCTTGTAGATTAGTAAACTGGAGCTCACAACCAGGGTCACACAGTTATGGTTGAGTGACTAATCAATGTTGAGTGCTATGAGAATTCATCTTGTAGACTAGTAAACTGGAGTGTTCACAACCAGGGCCACACAGTTATGGTTGAGTGACAAATCAATGTTCAGTGCTGTGAGAATACATCTTGTAGATTAGTAAACTGGAGTGTTCACTGCTAGGGCCACACAGTTAGGATTGAGTGACTAGTCAATGTTCAGAGACAATCCACTGGAGAATCAACAGCTTTTTCAACAAAACAGTTTTTTTAATTAAAAAAAAATAAAATTACTTTATTATAAATAAAGAACAAGTGAAAATATTACACAGCTAGAATAAAGTAGCTACTCAAACATTTGGCTGCTCCCAAACTCTATCCGTATAAATAAATTTCTATTCATTTAGAATAGTCATTCTGAAGCTCAAATTATTTAATAGTAAAGATAAAATTTATAAACCCTTAGTAGAAAGCATGAGTCTTCAAGAACAGAGGTTAAACTGACTCTTCTTTTTAAGGGGAGGAAGTATTTTTTTTTTACTCATAAGTCCAGGTTACTAAACTGAGAATATTTACAAGAAACAAAAGCATGATTCATAACAGAAAAAAAAAAATGGAACGATTAGGTCTTAACAGAACTAAAACTTTCTGTTTACATCCATTAAAACAAAAACAAAACAAAACAAAACAAAAAAATCAACAGTGTATCTAATCAGTCCATAGCCATTCAACAGAAATGGCCTTCAGTTGTCACACAGTGGGGTATTAGTCAGCAACAAAAAGACAAAGAAAGAGCAAAACTAGGAATGCTACTGCCTTAGAGCGCCACACCTGGTGGAACAGGCGATGCGCGCTTGAGTTTATTCTCAGTTGTGCCCTATATAACATCTCAGTGCTGAGTCACAGTACAAGGATGGACTCAGACTGCATCAGGCTGTTAGTTCATGGTACTTGCAGCCCCGTGGTGGGACTGCCTAACACTTGGTGGGATAGGTTCCTGGCACTAAGCGCTGTGCAGCTGTATAATGGAAAAGACAAAGATAGAGTGATGAGGAGCAGGCCAGAGAACCCCAGGGGTTCAGCAGAAGGGTCTGTTCTGGGATGGGTCTACATGGGGGTGCTGGGAATGACAGCTGTGTTCTTCATAGAGAAATATGGTAAAACTCATATGGCTATGCCCCTGTGTAAATTGTTACATCCACACTGTGCAACTTTAAGAATGAAAATAGAGTCCAGGCATGCTGGCAGTCTCAGAACTCAGAAGGTGAAGACAGGAGGATTCCAAGTTTAAGACCACTCTGCAATATACAGGTAGGCCTTGTTATAAACAAACAAACAAACGAACGACAATAGCATTAGAAGACTTCATCATTTACATGTTTTAGTGCCCTAAGATAAAAAAGCCTCCACTCCCAAAAGAGTACTGATTCGATTTTCCAAATCTACTAATTTCTACAAGCCATGAAATGCCGAAAGACAAGTGACAAGTTGGGAAAAATATTTCCTCTGTGTTTAGTGGCTAAATGTACATAGCATATTGAAATTTCATTTTTATCAGAGACAATGCAGTGTGTGTGTGTGCATATGTGCATGTGATCTGTATGATTGAAACAGGCAATTCCTAGAAGAAAAACCTCAGATGGCATAAGCAAAGACCATTTGAAAAGATGTTGAGTCACAAGAGTTACCACATCAAAGGCAGAGACATGTGTGTTGTATAAATGCATACTGCTCCTCTTGTTGATCACAATACCTTCAGTTGTGATCTGTGGCTTAAGGCGCAGTATGAGCTTTCTAAAAAAGAAATTAATTACATCGGTTAAATGTCCTTAAGTTGGCATCATCCAAGGGGAGCTTAATAATTCACAAAGCTTTGTGGAAGTAGAGAGTGCAGGGGCCCGCAAGGCTGCTCATAGCCACGGATACAGAGAGTGTAGGGGCCCACAAGGCTGCTCATAGCCACAGATACAGAGAGTGTAGGGGCCCACAAGGCTGCTCATAGCCACAGATACAGAGAGCATAGGGGTCCGCAAGGCTGCTCATAGCCACAGATCTAAGGAAACCACAGGGTAAGAACTTGAGAGGATCTGTGGCATTTAGCCAAGGGACACATCAGGTTAGAAAATATTTTCTTTCCTTCCATCTTCCCGAGTTCTTCACTGGCGGATCCATCCTGCTGGCCATTCAAGAGCAGGCTTTGAGCAGCCACTGATCAGTGTCTGAGCAGAGGCTGGGTGGGGACAGGCAGAGAGGCAGGGGTGGGGGGTGTGTGGCAAGCAAGACCCACTGTGTGAATATATGCCTTATTCTTCTATCCTCTGTAAATTACTAGTAGTAAAATATGTTATGTTTATAATTTTTATATATAAAAATGATACAGTTTCCCATCTCATTTTTCGAGCAGGACCCCTAATCACACCCTCTCACAGAGGCTAAAGAAAGTTGAGTTCCCACCCGCATAAGTACTGAGGTTGAGCAGGAAGTCAGCCATAATCAAGTCTTTCTCCCTTTTCTAAGGACCTTAAGTTTTGTTCAGGTCCCTTCTCACTCCCCACACTTCCAGATCTTGTTGATCTTGAGGACTCCTCTCCGGTGATTGGCAGCACGCATGCCCGTATCCAAGCAGCGAGGACAGAGAGAAACCTTGCTTGGGGGCTGTTTCACCTTCTAATTCTGAAGGTCGTGACAAAAATACCCGAAGTTAACGGAGTAAGGGAGGAAAGGTTTGCTTTGACTCAGTTTCTGCCCATCAAAATTCAGAGCATAAGGTGGGTGGCCATTGTAAAGCCATAGACATGAAGCAGAGACGAACATACCCAGTCCTCCTGCTTCTGGGGACTTGTGCCCTCCATCTGTGGTTTTCTGGAGGTTCCACAAACTCCCCAACACGATGCCACCAGCAGAGGAGAGTCACGTGCTCCAGGACATTAGCCTGTGCGGACATTTCAGACGGAAAACATAACAGAGGTCTCTTGAGAAGGGCCACAGGATCAGACAGAGGCTGCACGCCGCGCCAACAGAGACATCTCAAGCCGGCGCCCCTGGCTCACTTCTCTCACAGAGGCAGCCCGAGCGCTGAGGTGGGAGGACCCCGAGTTCTTGGCCGATTCAAGCCACCACGCAGGGCCTGCCATTCTGCATTTGTTTCCACGGTGTCTTCTTTCTCTTGGAGCGCGGAGAGAATTTTATTTGCGTGCCCCGTGGCATCTCGCTGGCTCCCTTCTGGTGGCTTTCAGGGAAGATGGCTATTAGACATATCCATAAAACATGCCACACCCACTGACATGCTGGCTTCCCTTGACCTACTGTGCATATGTCATAGCCACTGCTTGACAGATGCACTCTCAGCAGGCCCGGTGCATCACCAGATCTCACCTTCAGTGTGTTCCATCTCAGTGTGTTACAGCGCGCTGAGATCCCACTTGGCTGCTCAACAAGAGGTGCTACCACTGCTACTTGCTCTCTTTCTCCTTCTCTTCCTTCCTCTGCTATTCCTTTCTGCCTTCCTCTCCTTCCTGACTCTTTCATAACAGAAGGGAAATGGAAGTCAAAGGAAGGAAAGAGACTGATAATTTAGTATCCTGATACCGAATCTGAATACTCCTAAATTTGAATAGTACATTGGGATTATTCTTCATAGAGAAGAACCTGAGACCCCAAACCTTCTCCTTTCTCCATCTGAGTGTCTTGGCTTTTCCTCTAGGCCCGATAGGAAAGACTCACAGGTATGTTCCTGGACCACAGAGCCCCGACTTTACATGTCAAGGCTTATGTCAGTATCCATGTCCATGTGGGAAGATGGGCTTGCCAGGAAGTGTAGCTTAGCATCCCTGCAAGTGGGAGGAGGTACCAAGCTGACTTCAAGCCAGACTTCTGCTAGAGTGGTTTGCTGAGAACTCCCATCAGCCAGTCTCATCTCTAGTAACCACAGCAGACTTCAAACTCCGTCAGTCGGTTGTATGGGTAGGCAGTCAGTCCTTCACACCTGAACTGCATAACGTCATCAGTGCCTGGCCGACAGGCTTTCCTCTGTTTAGCTATTCCTCCTCTGTCTCTTTTGCTAGCAGACCTCCCCATGGTGATTCCTTCTTGCTGTGACAAAGTCAGGGACTAAAGCTGCCCCCAGTCCTTTTCCAGGAGCAAATGGTGATTGCCTCCTTGTTGAACCACGAGGAAGACAAAAGGCAGTTCCAGGGCAAGCATGTTAAAGAACCCTGATTCCAGAGCACCTCCCTTGGACACTCCCTTACTTTCTAACTGACATAAGGAAGCATTCTTTATATCCATCTAGAGATGTGACCCATCCTCCCCGAGTGACAGTGTAACCTGGCACTTCTTGTTTACTTTTGGTTTGCTTGACAAACCTCAAGCATTTCTTTTGCTTTTGCAAGAGATCATGGCCTTGGGTTTATAATGAAAATGAAACACACGTGTTACAACATGAGTCAAAAAGTCAAAGCTGAACATGTTTTTTGGGTGGACAACATTTTCCTTCAGTGCACACACAAGCATATATTTTAAAAATTCACACGATACAGCCATCTGACTCATCAAATATTAATAAAAATAGAAAATCATCTTTTTTTCTCAAGAAATATCTTCTTTCTCCCACAATAGTAAGGAAGGCCATTTGATTATTTCTAAGCTTTCCACACCACTGATGATGTCCCTGCAGAGAGACTTCAGTGTCACCAGCATGGATGAATACTGCCACACGTCACTGTGAGCGAAGGTAAGCAGTTATCTTAAGTTAGATAGTATATCTATTTCAAATGTGATTTTCTTTTGCTTTGAATCCTTGAGATGTTGAACTGAAGTTCATAGCACTGTTTCACTGTGGCTGAGGCTTAATGAAGAGAGAGAGGAGAGAAAACTATAATTCCTGGCCTTGGGACCTGTGTGGAAAATGTGTTAGTCGTCTCAGGCTCACTCACGGAAGCCAAATTTGTTATGCTTGTTTCAAATGCATTTTAATTCTGGTTTCTGAGTTGGCCCCAGCGTGGGAGGTTTGTGTGTGACCGGAAAGGATGACTAACTGCCTGCTATCAAAATGGCCATCTGTAGTAAGGAAACTTAGGGATTTAAGCAAAGGAATCTGGAAATGGACCACTAGAGAGATGAGTTTGGGGGCTTATTCTGAGAACTGCTTAGCTTTGCTTGGCGGTAACCTCATTTACAAGGTAAGCATGGATAGGAGCGGGTTTTCCTCCTACCGTCATGCACTTGTCCTTGGGACCCCATGATGTTGCCTTCTGTCTTCTAAGTCCGAAGCTCCAGAAGTGGTGTGGAGCCTTTCAGTTGCACTGGGTGCATCTCGGCTTCCTGATGTGAACGGCATCACTTGTATAAGGGGACTTGAGAAGGGGCGCTGCATATTGTCCTAGACCGTCCCCGCACCCAACCTTGGGGGGAAAGTTCCCTGCATTCTCAGCGGGAAGGATTGCAACGAAAGTAAATGGGGTCATCTTTTGCAATCTTTGCAATCTTTCAGGTTTGGTACCCATGGAGCCGCCTCCCTCAACTCCGAAATCTCCTTCAACCTTGAGAAAAAGGGCAGTGGACAGCCTGGAGCAGAGATATCACAGATGTGGAGAAGCATGCTGGCAATGGGAGGGTTTCAGGAGGCAGCACGCCACTCACCTTGATCACCAAGGAAAACAAGTCTGCAGAAGGGAATGTGGAGCCTCTAGGGGGGCGTGGACTTGAGTACCACTGTAGTGGTCAACCCTGCTTCTTAGGAACAAAGGGGGACCAGCTCTATTCTGGGGAGATCTAGGACCTGCAATTGGAGAAGGCAATGCTATTTCAAGACAGTGGACACTATCATTTTCAGGGACAAAATTCTTATTTAAGAATAGCTAAAGCAGACAGACAGATAAACAAACTAGCTGACCTCTATAACTACCTTAGTGTGGGGAGCGGGTGTGCCAAGCCCCATGGTCTCTTTACCTGGATTTTAACTTCGACAACTTTAACTTTGTCCTGTACCCCCAGGAGCTTGACTTTTAACTCCATCCTGTAACCCCAGGAGCTTGACCTGTAACTCCCTCCTGTAACCCCAGGAGCTTGACCTGTAACTCTGTCCTGTAACCCAGGAGCTTATCTTCTTCGTCCCTCCACCGGGGAGCCTCTTTCTAGTGCTAGATTAATTCTTAATTTTGTCTTCGTCCCATAACCCTGGAAGCTTAACTTGTCTCCAAAAACCTGGGAGCTTTCTTGTCCCCCCCAAACCCTGGGAGCATAACTTGTCTCTATACGGAGAGCTTTAACCTGTACTTACCATGGAACTCCCCCGTAGCTCTTTTTTCTTGGTCCAGCTCTTGCATGAGTTCCGAAGTTTCTACCTTCTTGCCTATTTGCGACAGGCAACACACCAAAACAGCACACACACACACACACACACACACACACACACACCAGCACACACAACTTAGTATCAGAGGTTGAAGGTGTCCTTCCAAAAAGATACATTGAAGCTCTAACCTCAACAATCCAGGATATGACTATATTTTGGAACTAATGCCTTTCCAGTGTGACCATTAAGGTAGGCCTTGACCTAGTATGACTGGTGTATTGTTAAAAGGAGAAATTTGAACATAGGTCTGAGAAGTCTCCATGAGCTGAAAGTAGAGATTGAAAGAACGCTTCTAGCCAGTCAAGGATTGGCAGAGCTCTCCCCCAGACCACTGGAAGCTTGAAGTGAACCCGAGAATAGATCCTTTCTGCTTTTTAAATCAACCCCGGGTGGCACCATTACCTTCAGACCACAGCCTTCAGAGCAGAGAGACAATGGAGTCTTTTGTAACAATTTATTACAGAAGTCCCAGACATTAACACAGGTGGTAAAATAACCCAGAGAAATAATTCAACACTGAATGAAGTGTTCCTGGTGAGGTTTCTGCCATGTGGAATTGTTCACTTGAGGGATGGGTGAAGAAGACCATATCTGAAGTCATTCTCCAGGTCATAATCACGGTGATTGCTTGTCCTCACACAGGACACTGAAAAGGAGCTGGCAAGTGCAGGTGTCCTCAGGTGTGACCACACTATGCAGGACTTCCACCACGCAAGACTCAGCTCTGGCTGTGTGCCTCCCATAGTCTACCTCCTTCCTCACTGTGTAGCTTGTGTCTTTCCAGAGGTTACACCTGCTCTACAGGTGGCTCGATTTTCTTAGCTGCCTTCCTAGGTCAGAGCGATGGAGGAAAAGAGAGAAATTATTGTAATTTTCAGTCTCAAGCTAAGTCTTGATATTATTGTTGTAACCTAAGCCATCAGTTTTCCTGAGGTACGAAAAGTTTCACCATTAGGCCAGCACCACAATTGCCTCCTCAGCCCCATTATCTTTATTTCTTTCCGTTGAGAGTTTTCACTTCTGGTGAGCGGCAGATCATTCGGATGGATGATGAGTATGGGGCAGTTTGCTTTTAGTGGATCAGTTTTAAGGTAATCTGCTTTCATCACACCGAGAGGTCGGCTAGTCAGTTAACATGAAGAAAATATTAAGGGCAATGTTCTTTCATTTAGGTAAGGCAGGAGATAACTCACGCGTTATTTTATTTTTTTTTTCCACTTAAACACTAAAGGAAAGCCGTGAATGAAGCTTTGCTGAAGAAGAAATAGGAAGGCAATTGATTTAAAAACAAACAGATGCTGGTGTGATGATCTCCGGGAGGCTGGGAATCTGGACCACTTAACTCTAATCTTTTTCACCTTCTAGTGAAGTGCCACCCACTTTTTTTTTTCCCATTTCATTTCAGCCTGCCTTCCAGTACACCATCTGTCTGCTTCATCTGAAAGAGTTCACACAGACAGAGTAGAAAATAGGGTAAGATAAAGGAGGCCAAATTGTGCTAGAGGGATTTAGTGAAGGTCAGCTGTCCCCTGCCCTTTTGCTTTCTCCACTGCTTCAGATTCGGTTTGCACATAGAACCAGTGCACTCCTGCAGCCAAAGAAGCCCAGTTCTGGAGCCACAGTCACCACAGTCCCGGGGACACAGACTTCAGTTAGAAGCTCCTTCGAACATGACCGAAATTTCTCACTGCTGCAGAAAGTAGGAAGTTCTGTGCACGCAAAGGTGAGAACATGGTGGGCTTGTGAAAGCATCTTGGATGCAGGTGAGGGCGTGGAAGCTCACTGTCAGCTTGCTATAGCGTCCTACAAATGTGGCTGTTCTGCAGTGATGGACATCTGTGGGGCTTCTTATTCCTACACAGTAATCTTAGGACCTTCTTCATGTCACCTATTTCTATAGTTATTCACCCACTGTCTCTGTACACAGTCACTCATGATTTCCTGTCATCTCATGGCAAATTAAGCCATCCTAATCTGGAGGCTTGTTTCTGTGTATTCCCAGCGTGGAAGCATCCGTCCTGTTTGTTCTTTATCCACGATGGATCTCACCAGTCGCATCTACCCTCTCCAGAATGTCATCTGTCTGTGGATCCAGCCATAAATAAGTAAAGACTCCCTTCTTCAATGGCTGACGCCTGGAGTTATGCCTCTTAGAGCTACATTTACATTTCCAATCAGGACATCACATTGAATATTCATCATGAGCTTCCCATCAACTATCAATACAGTCTTTTGATGCTCTGCTGGGGACCAGCCCCTGGTTCCTTCCATCCAGCAGTAATTGGGCCTCTCATGTTCTCCTTAAATTGCTACACTCACTTTTACAAATTGTATTATTTTTCTTTCATGTGTAACCTTTAATTTATGCTGGCCTGATTGCCTTCTCACAAACACCTTTTAAAGATATTACCTATTTCCTGGGTTTTGATATTATTATACTCACCACATTCGATTAATGCTGTATTATTTTTTTAAAAGTCTCTCTCTTTTATTTTTTAAGATGCATTGGCCTTGGAGATGAGGGAACTTCTCTATCTCCATGATTTATTTGAAATGTCCGGAGTAGAGGAATCTGTAATGATACTGAAAGGCATATTGAAGTAAAGATAGAGGGAGACACTTAGCAAACAATAGCAACGATTACAGAAACAAAGAGAGAGGCAGGGCATGGCATCCCTGCAGGCAGGGAATTAATTGAACAGGGAAAGCCACAGAAGGACAGGTGAGCACTTCCCACACCCCAGTGGCCGGCAGGTCCACAGCATGGCATTGCTTCCTGGCTTTAAAGAGAGGCTTGGAAAGTCAGAGAGAAAAGAAGAAAAGGAGAAGGAAAAGGGGAGGGAGGGAGGAAGCTTGGGAGGGCACGGAGGAAAAGCCAACTATTAACTCATTTGTTGTTGCTCATTCCTAAGCAAAGTGCCCGTGTAACACTTAGGTATCTTTTGAAATCTGCACATGCACTTCCTACCTGCTGTGCTTAATTTCAGAACCAGAGCTGTCATTAAGGGAAAATAGCAACCTTTGTTCTCTCCCCAAGGCACAACATGCTGCACCACTTTTTTTTCCAAGAAGAAAACGAATCTTTCTCTCCCTCTCTCCTTCTCTCTCTCTCTCTCTCTCTCTCTCTCTCTCTCTCTCTCTCTCTCTCTTCTTTAAGAACTGGTGACCCAGACCGAAGCCACCCAAGCCTCCTAAGTGCTTTCTTTCCTTTTGTGCAGCGGTGATGGACACGCTATTACCGTGGTTCACGAAGCAAGATTTTCTTTCCTATATTCTCAAGTCCCCCACGATGACATCAGGCCACTTTCTGAAATGGATGGTTTTCATTCCTGATGTGACAGAGGCATGCACCTTTGAAGCTGGATGAAGTAGGCAATTCCTTCAGAGACGGGGGAGTCAGCATGGGCAATTCTGGAGCCTTATTCAGGCATAGAGCCAAGTCTGCCAAGACCAGCCAAGTCTTTAGGTCTTTAAAAACTTCATTGGGGTGATACATATCATTCTGTTTGACTTAGTCTAAGTTTTATACATTCAAAATTTATATAGTTTTTAAACTTTGAGTAATTTATTATTCTAACAAAAGTATAAAATATGGAAAATTAATGTATCTGAAAATTCATATCATTAAATATATAAGACAGGCCAGAGGAATGACCAAAATAATGTACTAGTAGGATATAGAAAGCTACCTTCCAAGTTTATTGAGATACAGTATTTCAGTTGCAGAATATAAAACTTGGCTCTTTTTGTGGTTGCTCCACAATATGAGAGTTGACTCTACCCCGCAGAGGTCATCCTTGGATACTCTAGGTTTATAGGAAATGATATTAGATAGCTAGGCAGAGATTAATATAGCCTTGAAGTCAATTGAGGACAGATTACTCTTCATGGAGAGCTTTTGACCAAACCTCCCACATCTTTGTTAAACCATCACAACTGCCTTATTTCGGCCTTCCAGTCAAAAGAATGAAATACTTCTGACCATGTATGGGGAGGTACCTTTCTGGTCTGCTTCAAAGATTAGAACATTATATACAATTGTCTCCTTCCTTAATCTACCTGGGCCTGTCAGTCACCTGCCCAGAAGGCCATCCCACATGTAAGCTGGAGACACACTACCGAGATGAGAGGAATAATTATGCCTTTAGTGAGATAATGTCCTTAAACTTCCCAGAAACCCCTCCTTCAGTGTAGTCATTTACAGACACTTCCACATGGAAGCAGTGTTAAATTTGTCTGCCTTTTGAGTTCTAACAGCAGCAGCAGCAGCAACAACAGCAACAACAACAACAACAAGCAGCTTACCTTTCCTTTGTCTTTTGCTCTACTTTTTACTCCTTCAGGCAGTGTCCAGATGCCTGAGGAAGATTTTCACAACACACTGGCCTTTCTCGATCTTTCTCTGAAGCTCGTCTCCCCTCTGCCATGACAATGTTTGCAGACCTCCATTGTTGAACATGGCAGCTTTCTCTGACCCTAACTCAAAGTGGTCATGGTTTCTTTCCTTCTTTTTCTCTATCTCTCTCCTTGTGGAAGCTGCTGAGATTACAGCTTGCCTACCCTCCTGTTTTTGTTTTGTTTTGTTTTTTTTTCTCCCAAACTCCATTAAAATTATCTTTGAGCTTCCTATTAAGTCCATTTTAAAATTTTTACTAGTGAGACTAACAGAAAAGGGAGCCATGATTTCTCAGGTAACAGTTAACTCAGCGATTCCTTGTGTGCCTTTAAGTCCTAAGTTCAGATGTTTAAGAGGACTATTTAAGTGGAAACTTTAGAGTTCTCTGGATAGTCAGTTGCGTTGGATGGTGTTTTGCTGGGGCAGAGACATGAAGGAACGTTTCAGCAGACTCGTGAAGGCACACTTTGTTTCACTGAAGCAGACACAGGTGAAAGAATATTCTGCTAAAGCAAGCACATGAAAGGACACGCGGTGAAGGTTTCTTCTCTAATGACATGCACGTATTTGTCTGCCTTACATTGTGTAGCTGAGCTCCATTTGTCAGGACTCTGTAGAGAGAAATTCACCAAAAAACCTTCTGGTAATAGGCTGCGGTTTCCTGTCGATTCTATGGAGTCGGGCTGATTGACAGAGTGATGTCAGCTGAGGTAAGACGCCTACTGAGGCAAGCACGGTGGAGGTCACCACGTGATGTCTCCAGGGCATATAAACCGGACTCCATGGACAGTGATGGGGACTGAGCTTGCTTGCATAGCTAAATGCTTGTTGGTCTTGCATCTTCACTAATCTTCTCACTGAGAGAGGCATAGTGCAGAACTGCTCCCCACCTCCCTGCTGGTCTGAGTCCCTCCCACCTTGGCTGTTCCTGCTAGGTCGGTCGAGCCACTTGCTGCTATCCTGACACTGTTGAACTGGGACAGGACTGCTTGTATAACCGTGAAGTGTTTGCAAGTGGATCGAGCTGCTGCGGTTTCCTGACAACACTGATGGGAGTTGCTCCAAAGGACCTTTCTAAACAAGTCCACTCCCCGCCATTCTTTCTTTCCCACTACCTCTGGTGGGTAGTGGGCTAAAAGCATTTACGAACCATTATTGAAAGTAGGATTTGAAAAAAATTAAAGTAACAGACTATCCTGATGTAACAAAGGATTTAACCACCTAATCTGCAAGCACAGTTGCACATGGTTTATCTCTCCTTCTCCTGGGGCCATGTTAGCTTTCATCCCATGTCCTAAGCTCTGTCAACAAAAACAACAACTTCTTCTTCTTCTTCTTCTTCTTCTTCTTCTTCTTCTTCTTCTTCTTCTT
>NC_034611.1:40408951-40422075 GCF_900095145.1 Mus pahari
TTTCTTCTTAAATTAATCACTCCATTCATTTACATCTCAAATGATATCCCACTTCCTGGTTACCCCCCCCACATACACATAATGTTCCCCCATCCCACAACCTCCCTTTTCTCCCGCCCCTTTGCCTCTATGAGGGTGCTCCCCCATCCATCAACCCTCTCCTGCCCCGCCATTCCAGCATCCCCCTACACTGGGGTATCAAACCTCCACAGGACCAAGGGCCTCCCCTCCCACTGATGTTAGACAAGGCCATCTTCTGCTACCTATGTATCTGGAGTCATGGAGCCCTCTCTGTACACTCCTTGGTTGGTGGTCTAATCCCTGGGAGAGCTGGGTGATCAGGTCAACTGATGTTGTTCTTCCTATGGGGTTGCAATCCTCCTCAGCTTTTACAGACCTTCCTCCCGCTCCCCACCAGGGTCCCTGAGCTCGGTATGATGGTTGGCTCCAAGTATCCACATCTGCTAGTCAGTTGCTGGCTGAACCTCCCAAGGAGCAGCCACACCAGGCTCTGTCAACTTCTTAAGGGCCTTGTATTTGAATAGATCAAGCGTGCTCTGCACAGTTCCACTCCCTCTCCACCCACCGCTTATTCTGTCACTTTCTTTTATAGCTAGATCTTATATCCATATTTCCTGTCTAGATTGTTTCATTTCCCATGGTATGCTGTATATTTTACAATGGGACGTTTCTTCTTCTTCTTCTTCTTCTTCTTCTTCTTCTTCTTCTTCTTCTTCTTCTTCTTCTTTTGATTTATTTTATTGTGAGTTTTATTTGTTACATACTAAAGTTATTGTCTTTCATAATTACTGCGTGAACTATCTTTCCAGGAGACAAGTTTTTCTTCTGGTTTGTAGCAGGCTCCAGGCTTTTCCCTCTCTCAGCATGAGATTCCTAAAGACTCTCCAATATCTTGGGGGTACATTGCATCAATCCTCTGATGGTCAGAGGGAAGGACACACTCCATAACAAGGAGAGCACACAAAACAAAACAAAAACCAAAAAAAAAAAAAAAAAACCTAACCAAAATAAGCAATACAAACAAATAAACTCTTCCCCCAGAATTGATTTTCTCTATCCATAGGGTATTTTTCTGCCTTAGCTGGGCATTTTCTTGTAAAACTGTTCTGCTCTAAGTGCCTTTTAGTCTTGAGGCATTTCTTAGGTATTTTACGGTTCATGTCTAGGCCCCTTTCCCCTCTGTTGTGTTCATTCCATTTGTTCTTTGTCTTTAGGGACATCGCCTCACCAGGAAAACAAGGTAATATACTATAAATTTGTAGACAACAAATGAAAAGCAAAGCCTGTTTATGGCTACTAGGAAAGATGGGTATTGCTCGGGGCGGGGCTTTATTGCTAGTCTAGTCTAAGTCATTAGGGCGGGCCCTGTTATGCATACAAGGAGGTGGAAGTTGTGTTAAGATTCTTGTGGTCAGTGAAGACGTTGTAATTTATTACTGTTGTACTGCTCTCTAATAATAAGGAAATGAACACATTATGCATTCATAGCCTACACGTGCTTTCCCCTGCTTTCTCAGACTCTGATGCTGATACACAATTAAGGTGCCTTGCCTTCATCTTCTGAATGTTCTGCTTCATCCTTCCTAATTTCCTTTATTCTGAGGCTGCGCTCATCTGATATTAACATCGCCACTCCTGCCTTTTTAGTCCTATGGTTTGCATGAACACTCTTCTGTGCCTTATTGATTTTCTCTTGTTTCTCAGCTGCCAGATCTCCTGAATAAAAGTGATTGCTTTCCCAGAATGCCATTCTCGCTCCTTGCCTATATTTTTGGATGAGAGATTTTAAAGTTTCATTTTTATCATGGGTTATTGTTGCAGACTTTTAAATTTTATTATTCATGTTCTACTGAATAAAAATTCAAAATATTCAAGGAAAAAAGTAACTCTATTGCCTTAAGTTCCCTCTTCCTCCAATGATGACCAGACATCTGTTTTTGTTTTTTTTTTCTTTTTACAAAGCAGCCTGGTTTTGTTGCTAAGTGATCATTAGAAATTGGAACTTTTCTTTTAAACTATATGCTTCTTGAAATTGTCTTAGAAATCCATATCTGAAGACAAGGATATTGCTTGAAGAGTCAGAAAAACTCCTTTCGGATGAGGCTTCTGTCTATAACACTGCCTGGAGAAGGTCCTTCAAACAGGATGGAAAAGAAGGAAGGTGGGGCTGTGGAGTTGGCCCGCCCACGTGGAAGAGCACAGGCTGAGGATGTACAGGGCCTGGGTTCATTTCCCAGCTGCCCATGGAAAAGGCCGAGTGCATTTGTAATTCTAGTCAGAAAAAGGCAAATCCTCAGAGCCCACAGTCTTGCCAGCCTAGCCACAAGGGTGAGTTGTAGAAGCAGTGGGAGGAGACTGTCTCCAAGAATAAGATGCAGAGGGATCTAGGGAGACGGCCAACGCTGATGTCTGGCCTGCACGCGCACACGTTTGTGCTTCGGCACTCACATGTTTCTATACTACATGCGCACGAACAGGTACATTGACGTATACCACACAGACATGCAAAGGAGGTAGGAGCTGGAGAGACGGCTTAGTCAGTGGACTGCATGCATTGCCAACACGGGGACCGATGTGCAGAGGCCACTGTGGTTTGTTTTTAATTAAAAAGAAAAGCTGGTTGTGGTATATACGTATAATCCCATCACTGGGATTTTCGGAGCTTGCTGGTCCCTCAGCCTCGCTTACTTGGAAAGTTCCAGGATGATGAGAGACCCTGTCTCAAAGAGTGAATGCGTCCGCTTCTGAGAAACGCCATTTTAATTTGTCTCCCGGCCTTCACAGGCACAAACACACAAGAAATATATCTGAGAGTGAGAGGTCCTTTATTACTACAGTGTACTGCAGTGTGATTCCATATCACAGATGAAACACTGTGAAAAGTCCAGTTTTTTCCAATTTTCCTTAGCTCAAAAGTTATGGGATTTAGCTTGTAATAACACATACAACACACACACACGTGTGTGTGTGTGTGTGTATATATATATATATATTATATATATAAATATACATATACATGTGTTGTGATATATATATATGCAAAGACCAAAAGCCTAGGAAGGAGCCTGAGAGAATAATGTGCTATGAAGGCAAGAAGTCACTGAGGGAAAGGTGAGGGCGGGATAGACAAGGGAGGAGAAGCTACCAAAACACATGTTCATAATGGCCAGAATAGTATACAACACTGTGCTCAGTGCCAGGAAGACCCAAATCTCGATATTCCTGGGAAGAGAGAACTTCAGTCAATGAACCACCTCCATCGCATCGGCTTGTACTGGTCTGTGGAGCGTTTTCTTGATTGTTAGTTCATGTAGGAGCGCCCAGATCACTGTAGGCAGCGCCATCCCTGGACAGGTGGGCTTAGGCTGTATAGGAAGGGAGGCTGAGCAAGCCCTCAGTAAGCCAGTAAAGGACGTCCCTCCATGGTCCATTCTTTAGTTCCTACTCCAGGATCCTGCCTTGGTCTTGTAAACTTTATATGACCCAGCACAGGGGAAGGCCAGGGCCAAGTAGTGGGAGTGGGTGGGTAGGGGAGCAGGGGCGGGGGTGGGGTATAGGGAACTTTTGGGCTAGCATTTGAAATGTAAATAAAGAAAATAATAATAATAAAAAATGTTTAAAAAATAAATTAAAAAAAAAAAAAAGAAAGAAAAGAAATTTTCTTCCCAAGTTGTTCTTGGTAGTATTTTATCCCAGTGACGGAAAACAAACTAGAACAGATATCTTGTATACTTATTTTCAAAAGTACACACAACCAAAAAGGACTGGACTCAGCAGGTTATATTTATATATTTGCAAATGCACACATCTACACACAAATATACTTAACAGTGATAATCAGGGAAGAAAAGGCTGGCAATTTGAGAGTGGAAGGGATATGGGAAAAGATGGAGGGAGGGAACTTAGGAGGGGCTTGGAGAAGAAGCAGGAAGGGGGAAGTGATGTATTTAATTAAAACGTATGAAAGCTAATAGAGAAAAATAAAAAGTAAAGAAGACCTGGATGAATCTGTAAAGAGAGAGAGAGAGAGAGAGAGAGAGAGAGAGAGAGAGAGAGAGAGAATTATAAGAAAAAACTTAAAGTTAAACAGAAAGCCAAACAGAAAAGCAAACCCGCCACCCCTCTCCCCAGAGCTCTCCTTGGTTGGTTTATCGGTGGTTATTGTAATGCATTTTCCACAATCAGGATTTGACACGTAACTTTTTTTCTATACTCCCTTTAAAACTTTATTTATTTAGTTATGATAATAATTTTAATTGTGCTATATATTTGAATACTAAGAACCTTATATTTTATTTTCAGCATCAATTCTCTCACAGGACACCAAAGGCAAGATGAGGTATTTCTATAGAAATTGGTTATTAACAGCTGTATATTTTGAATCATGGCTATAAAAATGGCTTTTGTTTACAGTTTAATAAGGGTAGATTTTGTGCTTATGAACATTTATACCTGTATTTCAAACACTAATCATATGTTCACATGTTC
The DNA here is from genome assembly GCF_900095145.1 of Mus pahari. NCBI lineage: Eukaryota > Metazoa > Chordata > Mammalia > Rodentia > Muridae > Mus > Mus pahari. Next base: position 40,413,461 of record NC_034611.1, read on the forward strand.
AGTGATTTTATTTTGTTTTGCTTTGTTTTTAAGAAAAAGACACAGACAATGTCTGTCAACTTTTTTGACACAGGAGCCCCTTCTACTTGTGCATATATCTAGCCCTCCTATCTGCAAATTCACAAAGCAACAAGTTTCTTTAACAAGTCAGTGGCACTGGGTTTGGAAATCCCAGGTTCCATCGGCTGGGCTGACAAGATGAGGTTTGTGTGGGAATTTCTCATTTTTGTAAACATACGGATTACTGATAGCAATCAGAAAGCAAGGTGGGCTCTTGGTTCCTGAGGAAAGATTAATTTTAATTTGGAGAGAGGACATTGGCTTAGAAAGTCATTGACCCTAAAAAGCAAATATCCAAATGCCAGAGACTGGAGGACATTTATAAATCAAACAACCACAGTCAGGCATTTTTGTCTCAGCAGCAAGAAACGAGCCACTGCAGGTGACACATCTGGATGAACAGCACCTCTCTTGTATGTGTAAGGATGCCCCTTCTGCCAGAGCAGCCAATGGGGAGGAGGACACACCGTAATTCCTGGAAGCACTGTGGGATGGGATTGTAAGCAAGGTGTGGTGGCTGTGGACTGGCTTCTGCTGTGGGCATGCAGCTGAAGCAAAGTTGTCTTCCCAGAAAGAACTTGTCTGCATGAGGGCGGGATTACAGCTGGGGAAGAGGCATTGTCAGCTCACTTAGCCATGAATTTTGGCAGGAAAGGTAGAAAGAGAGCAGGATGAGCCATGTGTTGTCTTAACAGTACTTTTATAAATATAGTTGGAAAGATATAGGGGAAGCAAGTGCAGTCATATCTGTGCTATAGAGCGCTTCCCTCGACACCAAAACTTGGAACCTGTGTTGGTTAGGCTTTTGTCAACTCGACACAAGCAAAAGCCATCTGGGGAGAAGGACTATTAACGGAGGAACGGCTTCCATCAGACTGGTGTACAGGTAAGGCTGTGGATGGCATTTCCTTGACCGATGTTTGATGTGAGGGAGCTGGCCATTGAAGGTGATGCCATGCCTGGGTAGGTGGTTCTGGGATGTATAGAAAAGCAAACCAATGAGCATTATTCCTTCGTGGCTGCTGCTTCAGTTCCTGCCCCAGGTTTCTGCCTTGACTTCTCTAAATGGACCGTGAGCTGAGGTACGTGAGCCAACCTGACCAATACAGATGCAGAAACTCACAGCTAACCATCAGACTGAGCCTGGAGACCCCAGTGGAAGAGCTAGGGTAAGGACTGAAGGAACTCAAGGGAATTGCAACCCCATAGGAAGAAGAATATCAACTAACCTGGCCACTCAGAGCTCCCAGGGAATACACCACCAACCAAAGAGTACACGTGGAGTGACCCATGGCTCCAGCTACATATGTAGTAGACAATTGCCTTCTCTGACATCAATGGGAGGGGAGTCCCTTGGTCCTGTGGAGGCTTGATGTCCCAGTGTAGGGGAATGCTAGATCAGTGAGGTGGGGGTAAGTGGGTGGGTGGAAAGAGGCAAAGGGGAAAGGCGAGGGGAGGGGTGCGATGGGGGTTTCTGGAGGAGTAATCAGGGAGGAAGGTATCATTTAAAATGTAAGCTAATAAAATGATTAATAAAACAGCAACAACAAAACATTCCTCCCTCAGTCGCTTTTGGTCATAGTATTTTATTATAGCATTAGTAAGCAAAGCAAGACAGAACCCATGGGCAGAAATGGACAATGAGGAGGAAGATAATGAGTTTGAAATGACAGAAGATATCCCTCAGATCTGACTTAATAGAGGAATAAAAAATAAATTCCCTGACCCAGCATGTCCACAAGGCTTAAATAATGGCTCATCTAGCGAAGTATAATTAGGAAATTCTCTACATTTGAACAGCTTGAGATGAGAGGACTCTAACTTCACTTACTTATTTATTTTGGTCTTGTTCTCAGCTTTGCTGGCACTTAATTAACTTACCGGTACTGGTGATTGAACCTAGGGCCTTGCTATACTAAAGAAGTCCTCTACGGTTGAGCTAGCCCCAGTCCTTGATGCTCATTTAAGATACAGTCCAGAATAAGTGGCTTTATCGTCTAAATGGGTTTCCTCAAGAACAACAAAGAGTGCTTCATCTGCTCTTCCGTGCCTCTCAGTTCAGATCACACAATTCCAAAGTACACAGGTATGCCAGGAGACTCTGAGCACGCCATGGGAGACCTTCGTGAGTCTCTCGCACCTCAACCTTCTTATCCCAGTCTAATTTGATTGATTCTACCAGTGCCCATGTTTATGGTGGTTGGTGAAAAGTGTATAACACATTTGTAACACATTCTTTAATGCTTTCCTGGCTTATTTTCCTTTTTGTTTGTATTATATTTATTTTTTCACAACGAATCTTTGATCATCTCCCCCCCCCCAATTATACTCTCTTATCTTTTTCCCTCCTACTGGATCCCTTCCTCTTGCAAACAAGAATTGATGGGTTTTAAACAGGAATGACAGACTCTCTCACAATCTATTGTAGCATGGAGAAGCTGAGCAATACAGTTACCTATTCTTCCTTCAGGCAAATCTGAAGCAATGAGAAGATCAGTCCTGGAGAACGTGGCTTATTTTCTTGGTTCCTGCATGCTGAGACCCCACGAGTATCAGGGGCTAGAAGACAACAGAGGAAGTACAAGAATTACCCTAAAAAACCAGGCATGAGAAAGGTGAGGTACGATGCTGATCTTGTCGAGCTATGTGTAGGACTGTGTTCTTAGGAGAATTAAGAAAGAAGTTGCAGATTCCCATTCATTCTCCTGGCTGTCTCTCCCCACACATGATCCTACCCCGTCATCCCCCTTTCCTTCCTCTCTCTTATGCAGTTCCCTCCCTCCCTCTGCTTCCCATGACTATTTTGTTTCCCCATTGAAGTGTGATTCAAGCATCCTCACTTGGGTCTTCCATCTTGTTTAACTTCTTTGGGTGTGTATCATGGGGTGTATCATGGGTATTCTGTACTTTATGGCTGAGCCACCAACCAAAGAGCATACACAGGCTGGACCGAGGTCCTGGGCACATATGTAGCAGATGTGCAACTCAGTCTCCATTTGAGTCTCCCAACAACTAGAGGAGATGTTCTCCCTAGAGCTGTAGCTTGACTATGGTATCCCTTCCCCAACAGGGCTGCCTTGTCTTGTCTCAGTGGGAGAGGATGCACCTCCATCTGGCAGACTGGATGCATGAGGTTGGGAGGGCGATACCCAGGGNGGGGGGGGGGGGCTGCCCTGTCAGAGGAGAAGGGAAGAGCGAATGGGGAAGGACTCTCCTGAGGAGAGGGCTGGAAGGGGGGCAGCAGTCAGGATGTAAATAAATAAATAAATAAATAAATAAATAAATTTAAATTTAAAAAAGAAGTTAATTCAGTGAGACCTTGGAAGTGATATGAAATGTTAATAGCTTTGCTGAATGCCCCCCCCCCAATAGCACCAAAGGGTGCTATCTTTACACTGTAGGAGGGGGTCCTGGTCAATGTAAAGGATTTGGGGGCATGTAAATCAGGTTCATAAAGTGCTAAAGCAATTAAGAAGGCATGAGAGAAAGGAAAAGCAGACAAAAGAATTTGTTTGGGTCACTATGAGGTAAAATTGGGAAGATGCTGTACTGGTGTCCTGAGGGGAAAAATGATAAAAACAAACAAACAAAAAACCAAAAAAAAAAAAAAAAAAAAAACCCAAATGTTTTGTTAGCTTTTGTCAGGCTTTGAAGCCCGAGCAGCAGTTCACAGAAGTCACAAGCGATAAAATGGTGCAGGCAAAAGTAATGGTGCCTGTTTTAGGAGTGGTTAGCTATCGCCCTCTTTAGAATCCTGTGATCCTGTACACCCTGCAAGAATGTCAACCCCAGTGCCCTTTGGCAGCCAACTGAGACTGATGGAAGGGTAAAGGGCTGGCAGAGAGCCGGCTACAACTCAGGAACTGCCTCCAACACTAGGCATGGCAGATTGGAGGTGACCTTGATGCCCCTTGTGCCTGAGATGGGCCAGGCAGCACAAGCTAGTCCTACTGAGACCATCAAGGATAAGATGATACGTAGTGGTCCTGCAGCAACATCACCCCAGGATGAGATGAATGAAGAGCTTGTGAAGAATGACTGTGGACTACGCAAGGCTAGATGGGATAGTGTACTCCATGCGTGACACTGTATCCAATAGTACACTTTTGTCAGAAAGGTTGATACAAGTGATAGGATCACTTATTGGACCCTGATAACATTTCTCCTTTAATATCTCTGTAGCTATCTAAAACCAATTTGTGCATGCTTAGAGTAGGGAGCACTGCATCTTCCAAAAATATTTTCCACCCTTTCTAAAATAGATTGATTTATGGAATGCTAAACCCTTGAGCATCTTTGCAGATGTGTAAATTCTAAAGCACAGTAAAATTATTAGCTAAGGAGTTTGAATGAAGGCACTTTGTGTGAGTAGAAAGGTACTCAGAGTAGCCATAGGAGGAAAAAATACCAGAGCCAGGTTTAGGTTGCTTCTATGTTGGACAAGGGAGGTCCCGAGGTTCCTCAAAATCTATTGTCACTGCTGTTGGTTGCATGTCAGAACTAGATTGTAAGTCTTCAGTGCCAAAGGCACTATGGCACAGTTTGGCTGCCCAACAGCAAGAAATCAGCGCATGTGATGGGAATGCATATTCTCTGCTGCCTAGCTTCAAAGCATTTAAGGTGGATGTGGTAGTTTGAATGAAAATAGCCCCATAAGCCCCATAGGCTCTGCCACTGTTGAGAGATGTTACCATATTGTGGTGAGTGTGGTCTTGTTAGAGGAAGTGTATCACCGGGAGTAGATGTTTTTGCTCAAGTTAGGCCCAGTGTGGCTATGTCTCTTCCTACTGCCTGTCAACCCAGATGTAGAACTCTAAATGCCTTCTCCAGCACCATGTCTGCCTGCATGCCTGCATGCTTCCAGCCATGTTGCTAATGGACGAAACCTCTGAAACTGTAAGCCAGACCCAGTCAAATGTTTTCCTCTATAGAGTTGTGGTAGTCATGGTGTCTCTTCACAATAGAAACCCTAACTGAGACAGTGGGTTCATGGGGAATAATTGGCACTAGCAAACTTTCTTTACCATGGATTCTACATACTACAGTGACAACATATCTGTCAACGAGTATCAACTGGTGCAATAGTGACATGAATGGTACGGGTGCAACCAATTACCTCCTAATTGTATTTAACATCCAGTCCACAGGAAACAATATATGTCAAGTACTTTAATTCAGGGCAAACATCCATGGCTTAGGAGGTTGCAGGGCCCAGTGGAGAAGCAACTATTATTGTTTTGTTGGGTGACTGTGATGTACCTATCAAATTGCCTTCTAGACATTTCTGTTTATGCCCATAAATTATGCTGTTGTCAGCCAGGTTGAACATGGAGGGAAGATATTTGTGTGTGTGTGTGTGTGTGTGTGTGTGTGTGCAATGAGGAGCGTACTGTACAGACTCATGACTGGTCAAGCTCCCAAAAAGAAATGATGTTTGCTGTGGTATAAAGGCCCAATGCTCAGCCACAACTGAGGGGGTGGAGGAGGGGGTGGAAGAAAGGCAGAGCCTGAGGGAGGATTTGAGCGCTGAGTAAACTATTCCTCTGAAATGAAACATTGTTTAAGGAGGAGGTCCAGCACAATCAGAAAACTCATGAAACTTCTAATCCCAGGAAGCACACAAAACTTACAAGGCACAGAAACTAAGAAGTTACCGTATCCTCGAGGCCACTCTTCAAGATGATAAAAACAGTAAACAGTTGCTGGGCAGAGTAGGCTCCTAGCCAGCTGAACTGCCTGAACGTTGTGCTGGGAGACTGAGATATGACTCTTTCCTGACTCATCACCTATGCTAAGACAGGCTTTTCAGCCACAAAACTATCTTTGGGTCACCCACGTTCCTGTAAGCAGCCGCTCACCATCCTCCTGTAAGTAACCCCGATAAACTTGCTAATTCACTAAGCTAACTTGGGTGCAATTAGTTTTTGTTTGCATATCATGAATGCCCTGCCAGGAGTGAACAGACATTTGTTCATGTGTTCCCAAAGAAGAACACACACACACACACACACACACAGTTGCATAGTAAAATATCCATAAGCAATGGGATTGTGAGAATCTAGTTGCATGTTTTTGTCTTCTGAGTTTTCTGCGTTATTTAAATCTCTCTCTCTCTCTCTCTCTCTCTCTCTCTCTCTCTCTCTCTCTCTCTCGTGGTAAACACATGCCCTGCCACTGTGTTATGTTCCCAGCCATATATTCCTTTTCTACAATGAATGGGTGTTACTTTAATAATTTTAACACATTGTTCTTTTTTTTAAAACAGCGATAACAAAAACCAACTAAATGAATCAATACGGATATCAGTTATGATTCTTTTTTCTTATACAATCTTATCCAATCTATCAGTAAATATTATTGATTTATCTTTCAAAATATACAACACCCCCACCACTACTCTCTGCCTATACACTAGTACAGGCAGGACCCATTCTTTTGTCCCTGAAGGCTATACTCTACTCCAGGCCCTTGGTGATGTGGCCCTTTTCTTTTCGATTGGCTTTGTCTTCTGCTACTTGTTTCCTCATTCCCTCCATGCAAAGATACCTCTTATCTATCGGCAATCAGGTAGCTCCTGTCCCTAAGCATTGAAATTTAGTGGTTATGCCTGTTGTGTGCCCTAGATAGGCAGTTACTTTACCCTGTCCATCTCTACTTTCTTACCCATCCTTAGTTTTCTTCCTAGTAGTTGAGGAAGCCGCAGATCACGTTTATCTGTCTCTGATTATTTTCCATCTCTCTTAAGCTTTTGCTTGTTCATTTCTGGTACTCAGACCTGTGCCTGGCACACAAGTGATTCATAAGTGTGTATGGAATGAACACGCCTGTCTCCTGTCTGTGTGTGATTTCTACAGTCTGGCTGAGCCCAGGGGTAAAGAGGAAGTTAGATTTTAATTTCTCAAGGTTGTCACCCACCTCTCCTTTGCACCAATCAACCTTTGCCTATTCTGTGGCTGTTTCTGTTCCCTCAGAAATTATACTTAAAAATCACTAGTAACAAATATTTGTGGGGATAGCTGATTTTAATGATAATTTTCTGGAGTAGGTGTAGAAGAAAAGAAAATAACATTAGGGCAGCAGCGATTTCATAATTTTTAACACTGGATTTCTTTGCCTCTAAGGAACCTCATGTTCCCTGTTCTCCTTTTCCTCTTTCCCTTGTATGCCTGTCTGTCACATTTTCTTTTTGTTTTGGAGAAGTTCAAAAAGTTTCTTCCCTTCGGGCAGTGGTAGTGCATGCCTTTAACCCCAACACTGAGAAGCTGGAGACAGGCTGATCTTTGTGAAGTCAAGGCCAGCCTGGTCTACAAAGTGAGTTCTAGGGCAACCAGGGTTACACAGAGAGATCCTGTCTTGAAAAAATATAGATTCTCTTCTCTTAGAGAGAACATTCCCTTTTCTTCAAAGCCATGGTCCCAGGCAACACCCAGCTCTGGGATAAGAGGGGAATGTCTACAGTCACAACATCCCTGTGACACCATTTTCCCCCTGAGAACCCTGGTCTCGTTGCTAATATTGTCTACACCCCATTACCTCTATTATTCTGTGTTCATTATTAGAGGAGAAAAATTAAGGCCAAAGAAATTATTCTGTCAGGTACCCAAGCACAAAAGAAAGTCTGAAAGGCTTCAGAGCTGTCTGCCATAAAAATTAACACACAGGGCACAAGGAAATGTCTACTTTTCTTTCCACCAAATTTAATATTTTCATTTACTTTCTTTATTATTTAGTGTGTGTGCATGTGTGTGTACTATGTATATTCAGGTACCCATGAAGGCCAGAAAACGTATGAGGTCCCCTGTAGCTGGAGTTTCATGTTGTGGTGAGCTCCCTAATGTGTGTGCTGAGAACGAGATTCAGGTTGTCTGGAAGAGCTATAAGATCTCAGTCACTGAGCCATCTCTCTAGCACTCTTTCCCACATTCTGACTCTTTTAGGGAAATTGATATATTTTTTAAAATGTTGATTATTGCATCTTGGGCGTGAACTCGGCGGACGGTCCCATGGTTCCCAGAGGACTCTCTACTTCGCAGGCGCCCTAACACACCCAGGATCTTAGGATCACTGGTGAGTCAAAGGCAACATCTGTTCCAAAACAACCATGAGGGGCCTGGGCCAGCAGGAGCAGGGACACAGGAAACCTGCCTGACCAGTGGCTCAGGTTCCTTCTGGTCAGTGCTGGGCTACCTTGGTTTTGAACACAGTGGACAGCCCCACGGTACCACAGAGGAGGTACCACTTCCAGGTGCTGTAACACTCCCAGGATCTTAGGATTTTAGGATTCTAGGATCCTAGGCTCCCAGGAGCTTGGTCACACCAGGATCTCAGGGTCTCAAAGGAAGCTTGACTGCCAAGAACTCTGACACACCCAGAATCTCAGGTTCATGGGATTCCAGAATCACAGAATCCCAGAAAAAGCTGGACTCTGAGGAGTTCTGAATCAACCGGGATTACAGAAAGGACAGGCTCCAATCAGATATACTGAGGACAGCAAGCATTTGAGATAATCAGATGGCAGGAGGCAAGCATAAGAACAGAAGCAACAGAAACCAAGG
>NC_034611.1:40422170-40424266 GCF_900095145.1 Mus pahari
CATCACCAGAAAAGCAAAATATGAATCTAAAGTCACTTCTCATGATGATGATGGAGGACTTTAAGAAGGAAATAAATAACTCCCTTAAAGAAATACAGGACAACACATCTAATCAGATGAAAGAATTGAACAAAAACATCCAGGATCTAAACATGGAAGTGGGAACAATTAAAAAAAAAAAACACAAAGGGAGACCACTCTGGAAATAAAAAACCTAGGAAAGAAGTCAGGAGCCATTGATGCAAGCATAACCGACAGAATCCAAGAGATAGAAGAGAGAATCTCAGGTGCAGGAGATACCATAGAAAACATTGACACAACAATCAAGGAAGATGTGAAATGCAAAAAGATCCTAACCCAAAGCATCCAGGAAATCCAGGACACAATGAGAAGGATAATAGGTATAGACGAGAAGGAAGATTTTCAACTTAAAGAGCCAGTAAATATCTTCAACAAAATTATAGAAGAAAACTTCCCCAACCTAAAGAAAAAGATGCCCATGAACATACAAGAAGCCTACAGAACTCCAAATAGGTTGCACCAGAAAAGAAATTCCTCCTGTCACATAATAATCAAAACACCAAATGCACAAAACAAAGAACGAATATTAAAAGTAGTAAGGGTCAAGTAACATATAAAGGCAGACCTATCGGAATTACACCTGACTTCTTCTCAGAGACTATGAAAGCCAGAAGATCCTGGGTAGATGTCATACAGACCCTAAGAGAACACAAATGCCAGAGGCTACTATACCCAGCAAAAGTCTCAATTACCATAGATGGAGAAACCAAGGTATTCCATGACAAAACCAAATTTATACAGTATCTTTCCACAAATCCAGCCCTTCAAAGGATAATAAAGGGAAAATTCCAACACAAAGAGGGAAACTAAGCTCGAGAAAAAGCAAGAAAGTAATCTTTCAACAAACCCAAAGAAGATACAGAATTCCAACTCTAGTAACAAAAATAACAGGAAGCAACAACGACTTTTCCTTAATATCTCTTAATACCAATGGACTCAAATCCCCAATAAAAAGACATAGACTAACAGACTGGTTACATTAAACAGGATCCAAATTTTTGCTGAATTCAGGAAACCCACCTCAGGGACAAAGACAGACACTACCTCAGAGTAAAAGGCTGGAGAACTTTCCAAGCAAGTGGTCCCCCAAAAGCAAGCTGGAGTAGCCATCTTTATATTGAATAAAATTGACTTTCAAACTAAAGTTCTCAAAAAAAGATAAGGAGGGACACTTCTTACTCATCAAACGTAAAATTTACCAAGATGAACTCTCAATTCTGAACATCTATGCTCCAAATACAAGGGCATCCACATTCATTAGAGAAACCTTGCTAAAACACAAAGCACACATTACACCTCACACAATAATAGTGGGAGACTTCAATACCCTATCCTCATCAATGGACAGATCTTGGAAACAGAAACTAAACAGAGACACAGTGAAACTAACAGAAGTTATGAAACAAATGAATTTAATGGATATCTATAGAACATTTAATCCTAAAACAAAAGGATATACCTTCTTCTCAGCACCTCATGGTACCTCCTCCAAAACTGACCATATAATCAGTCACAAAACAGGCCTCAGCAGATACAAAAATATTGAAATTATCCCATGCACCCTATCAGATCACCATGGACTAAGACTGATCTTCAATAACAACATAAATAATAGAAAACCCACATACTTGTGGAAGCTGAACAACAATCTAGTCAGTGATAACTCAGTCAAGGAAGAAATAAAGAAAGAAATTAAAGACTTTTTAGAGTTTAATGAAAATAAAGCCGGAACATACCCAAACTTATGGGGCACAATGAAAGCATTCTTAAGAGGAAAACTCATAGCTCTGAGTGCCTCTGAAAAGAAGCTGGAGCAAGCAAACACTAGCAGCTTGACAGCACCCCTGAAAGATCTAGAACAAAAGGAAGCAAATTCACCAAAGAGGAGTAGACAGCAGGAAGTAATCAAGCTCAGAGCTGAAATCAACCAAGTGGAAACAAAAAGAACTATTCAAAGAATCAACCAAACCAGGAGCTGGTTCTTTGAGAAAATCAACAAGATAGATAAACCCCTA
>NC_034611.1:40426925-40440663 GCF_900095145.1 Mus pahari
AAATCAGTCTGGCGGTTCCTCAGAAAATTGGACATCGTTCTACCAGAAGATCCAGCAATACCACTCCTGGGCATATACCCAGAAGATGCTCCAACATGTAATAAGGACACATGCTCCATTATGTTCATAGCAGCCATATTTATAATAGCCAGAAGCTGGAAAGAACCCAGATGTCCCTCAACAGAGGAATGGATGCAGAAAATGTGGTACATTTACACAGTGGAGTAATACTCAGCTATTAAAAACGATGAATTTATGAAATTCTTAGACAAATGGATAGATCTGGAGGCTATTATCTTGAGTGAGGTAACCCAGTCATAAAAGAACACACATGATATGCACTCACTGATAAGTAGGTATTAGCCCAGAAGCTCAGAATCCTTCTTAGAAAGGGAACAAAATACCCATGGAAGGAGTTACAGAGGCAACGTTCTGAGCAGAGACTGAAGGAATGACCATCCAGACTCTGCCCCACTTGGAGATCCATCCCATAAACAACCACTAAACTCAGACACTACGGCAGATTCCAACAAGAGCCTGCGGGCAGGAGCCTGATATAGCTGTCTCCTGAGGGCCTCTGCCCGTGCCTGGTAAACACAGAAGTGGATGCTCACAATCATCCATTGGAAGGAGCACAAGGTCCCCAATGAAGGAGCTAGAGAAAATACCCAAGGACCTGAAGGGGTTTGCAGCCCCATAGGAGGAACATCAATATGAACTAACCAGTACCTCCAGAGCTCCTTGGAACTAAACCACCAATCAAAGAAAACACATGGTGGAACTTGTGGTTCTAGCTGTATATGTAGCAGAGGATGGCCTAGTCAGTCATCAATGGGAGGAGAGGCCCTAGGTCCTGTGAATGTTCTATGACCCAGTATAGGGGAATGCCAGGACCAGGAATGGGAGTGGACAGATTGGGGAGCAGGGGGAGAGGGGAGGGAATAGGGGATTTTCGGAGGGGAAACTAGGAAAGTGGATAACATTTGAAATGTAAATAAAGAAAATATCTAATAAAAATATAAAAAGTAGATTATTAATAATAATAATATCAAAAGCCCCAAATCTCTTCTGAGACTCAAGGCAATCTTATCTTTCACTCTGACACTACTTAGAAACCTGTGGTATGCATGTTGGGCTCCAGCTGTGGTTCAGTGTCCTTAGTTTCACACCAGGTTGGAAGGATTAAGCAGAGTCTGGAACAGGTAGGGTCTGCAGAATCCTGATCTGGCTGCTCTTGGAGGATCTTAGCTTGTGGGCTTGTGAGAGTAAACTTTAGTTGGGGGCCAACCAGGGCTATACATGAACCTTGGAGATTGGGAAGGTATTCTTAGGATGCAGCTCCACTAGCTGGAGTTTAACGTACTACGAATGCCTTATTTGTATGGGGAGGCCTTTCAGGAATCCCAGGGACTTGCTGGATAGGTTCTTACAGGGGTGTGGGTTGAACTTGTGGGTTTGCCAAGAACTATGTGACCTTCTTCAGGTAGAAGACTGGGGTTCAGGCTCTCCAGATCAGGCAGAGAAGAGGAGAGGAAGTCCCACTGAAAACAAAACAAAACAAAAAAACAAAAACAAAAAACTATTCTCAACAATAAAAGAACCTCTGGTGGAATCACCATGCCTGACCTCAAGCTGTATTACAGAGCAATTGTGATAAAAACTGCATGGTACTGGTACAGTGACAAACAGGTAGATCAATGGAACAGAACTGAAGACCCAGAAATGAAACCACACACCTATGGTCACTTGATCTTTGACAAAGGAGATAAAACCATCCAGAGGAAATAAGACAGCATCTTCAACAAATGGTGCTGGCTCTACTGGAGGTTAGTTAGCATGTAGAAGAATGAGAATTGATCCTTGCTACTAACTGTGGGTGCTGTGGGGACTGCAGATGCATGCAGCTGTGACCCTGCATCAAGAGATGTGGATATAAGCGGATTAATGGAGCTAGCTGGGCAACCAGCCTTGTCAGTTGGTTAACACTGGGTTCTTTGAGAGATATTTCAAAAGGTAAGGTAAAGAGTGACTAATGAAGATATCAGAAGTCAATCTATAGCCTTTACTTGCATACACACACACACACTCACACACACATACATGTGTACACACAAACACTCCACATGCATATTTACAATATAATGTTATCCACAATTATGTAATATAAAACCATATGTAAATTATAATGATATGCATCATCTATATTGCAATTGAAAAACTGATGCTTAGAGAATACTGAGTTGAGCAAGTTCTCAGTCTGTATGTAACAGAGTTGAATCTTGGGATCTTATCTTGGAAAAAAAATATGAGGATGCCATCTATCTATAAAACTTCCAGTGCGCCACAGTTAATAATGATCTCTTCATAGCCTACAAGAAAAAGGGTGCATAGGCCTTTCGTCAGACATGTCTGTGCCCCTCTGGTACAGTGTGAAAAACAGTCATTCAGTTAGGTGCTTTGGCTTGGAAAAGATCACCTAACAGGCTCCAGCAGGACAGCAGATGCAAGCCAGGGATCAGATAAAGGGGTTTAATGACTCAGGGAGATCTTATACTCAGGTGCCTTCCACATCTTCATCATGCTATTCTTAGCATAAGGTTCATTCTTAGATGGCAGTGAACCAGTTATAGCTACAACATGCAAGAGTCCAAATGGGAGCAGGGCAGAAATCCTTCTACAAGTCCTGTTGCAAAGGCTTCCATTTATCTTGCTAGCACCAGGATGCAAGCTCATTCCTGAGTAGTTAATGGAGAAAAAGTGAGTTACCATTCTAGATGTATGTAGCCTTTTACATTGCAACCTGATTTTGGTTGGCACACACAAAATTTGTTCCTGAGAACCATTTGCAAAGGGGTCTCACACACACGCACACACACACACACACACACACACACACACACACACACACATAAACAATTTCACACTATTGTATGTTTACTTTTATTTTTTAAAATCTAGTTTATAAGGGTATTTAAGTGCTTTAACTTCCCCTCTAGCCCACCGCCCACCAGAAGTAGTGAAAAAGGGATAGTTCATAGGGCAAAGAGGATGTGGTCCTGTTTAGAAATAGTTCTTTGGGGTGATCCCAGTATTTGTTGTCAGGATAGCAGCAGTTCAGTTCACATGAATGAGCAGTGGTAGCTTGAGATATTCGCAAACACCATTCACAAATCAGCAATGGCAATTTGATCCAGAAGAAACTGAGAGGCTCTGCCAATCAGCTTGAGTACCCAGAAATGTCAAGAAGCCGCCAGAAGATCCCCAGAAATTCTTTGGTGAGTTTCTCTCCACGAAGTCATGACAAATGATGATCAGCAAAGAAGGCAAGGCAAACCAATGTCACAGCATCGTCAATGAAGACCAGCAAAGAGTGGCAGGGTAAACCAATGCCACACAGCGTCACCCACTGTCTGTTGTGTTCTATCTATACGCTTTCCAAACATCACATGTTCTCTCTCAAGCATCCACTCTAACAAAACAAACACCACAGGCCCCGTTTCCAGGCAGTTTCCAGAAAACCACCACATGTTTCTTCTGAGCAAGGCATCCTCCCACGTGTCTGCTTCAGCTAAAACATCCTCTCATGAGCTAGTGTCCAGAAAAAGCATCACACAACACAACTGAGTCTCCGATAAATCAGAATTCCCACTTCATATACAATTTTGTATTGGGCTGCATTCATAGTGGGTCACAGATTAGACATGCTTGCAAATGAAGTGGTATTTATAATTGGGATTCAGGTCACCTCCTGAGTCACGAGCAATTTCTGTAAGTCAAGAAAATAAACTATTCAGAGACGCTGTCTTCATTTAAAAGGCTTCCCTCAAGGTGTATCATTGGGAATATACTTAATTTTTAATTGGTATCTACATGATTGTTCACTATGATCTTTTCTTCAAACCTCTGTCCCAGATATACCTTATATCAATCCTGCAACTAAACAGAACGTCTGATGTCTCACTGTGGCTCCACCTCCAAGTAACTCTGCAACATTTCTGCAGTTAGTGTGAGATAGTCAAAACTTCAATCACTGGGACAGTAGGAGAAAACGAAAATCAGTTGTATTGAACAAGGGATAAAACCAAGAAGACCTTGGCTGGTTGATACTGGGTGACAGGATTGTATGTGGCAGCTGCACTATTTGATCCATCATGAGATCATGAGCAGGTTACAAGAAAGACCTTGTGTTCTTTCAGAAGCCATTTAGCAAGAAGTAGAGAGTAATGGAGTTGGACGATGACAAGATAATAGATTTCTCTGTCAGTAGGGGAAAAAAAGCATATGCAGTCATTACTTCAAGGAACAAAGAACGAAAAGAAGACCTTTGTTCTAGAAAGCATTTGTAAGAATTGCGTTAATCAAGGCTGGGCAATGGGTAGTGCATGCCTTTAATCCCAACACTTGGGAGGTAGAGGCAGGTGGATTTCTTAATTTGAGGCCAGCCTGGTTTACAGAGTGAGTTCCAGGACAGCCAGAGCTACACAGAGAAACCTTGTCTCGGAAAAACAAATCAAAAACAGAAAAGAAAAGAAAAGAAAAGAAAAGAAAAGAAAAGAAAAGAAAAGAAAAGAAAAGAAAAGAAAAGAAAAGAAAAAAGAAAAGAAGAAAAAGAATTGTGTTAATCCTTAAGCCAAAAGCCATGTGTGAGACTCTCTGAAATATGGTCTGACTCCAACTCTAAAGTAACTCTGCTATGCAATATGTATATGACCTGTTACTCCCACAGTTCCCATTAACTGCTGGAAACTGGTCAGTTGGAAAACAGCAAAGTTGTATTTCAGAGAAAATAAAACACTTAACGAGGAGAGTACTTACAAAGTGCTGTAAAAGCAGGAAACCTCACAGAGGCATCTTTGTGTTGGGGGAAAAAAAAAACAACAAACCAAACCCGGCCTTGAAGAGCAGCCCAATAGAGAGATGGTAAGGAAGGTAGCAGACAGTTCACAGGAGACCATGTGCAGACATCTGCAGCTACACTCAACCCTGACAATGCACATATGCACAACAAAAGAAACAACGGTTACTCCCCAGATGCTCTGCTGTAACAGGAAGGCAGCAGCAGTGTCTGGAACCATGGCTGGAAGTCTGACAGTGTGACTGGTCAGTTTTGTGTGACAGGTTGTTAATATGCCACCTGAGAACTCCTCACACAGACTCTCCATCCCGGTTCCCTTCTTGGCAGTGGAGAGTCTATGTCCAGGGTGGTTCACCAGAGAGAGGTGATTTAGTGTCAGGACTCACGTGGGGTCAAGGCTCCTGCTTCGGAGTTTGCCACTCTTCCCATTGTGTGGTGACAGGAGAAAACAGTTATAGTACAAGCAGATGCTATGAAAGCAATTGATTTGACCTTTGCAGGAAGGAGAACCCCCTCTTCTCCTTAAAAAGTACATATTTTTAAGGGGGAAATTGAAGGAGCAAATCTTAGGACAGAAAACAGGTAAGAGAAAAAGTCGGGGCGAGGTCTGATGCTATTTCATATCACCTCTCATGGGAGCCCCATTATCACTGTACACATCGTATTTAATTTTGCAAAGATAACTATTACAACATACAGTAACATACAAGGGCTGGATGATGTCAGATATCTTTGTGGGATTCTAAAATTTCATTTCTGCTATTTGGTAAATATTTCAACTATTATAATCACCAGAACAGAGCAATATATGTTGTGCCTTAATATCCAAATGCACATGATTCAGGAAGGTTGCTACCAGGTTTGCTCTGATCATTTTTCTTTGATTTGATAACCTTTCTTGATGCATTTTTTTAAAAAAATGTTTTCCCCTTTGGGTGCTGGCTTTCTAAGTATCCATGTTATAACCGCTTCCAGAACTCACTGATTGTGCGTGACAGAAAGGACCTTAAAGGAGATTATGCATAGCTCTGATCTAGCCCAGGGCACACAAATCAAAGTTCCCTCTGTAGACAAGACACAGTGAAATTGAAAGTAACTACACTTTATATGGAAATTAACTGCTTCTAGAATGCACAATAGTTAAGCATATATCAAACCAAAGACAATGAACATATGAAATATATTTCTACATTTAGGCTGCTCTCCTCATTCTTTCTTCATATTTATGTCTATACATATATGTATGCTTGTATACATGTACATATATACATATATATGTATATATTCCTCAGTGTTTTCTGCTGCATAAAAAATTAAGCTTATCTTTAAAGCATTATTTTGTACATACTTGGTATAGTTAAAAGAATTCAGAAAATTTAAAATATTTCATTGAAACGTTAAAAATAATTAGAGCCCGAAGCACTGATTCAAAACACATTGTGTTCCAAATGCCTTTTGCTGAAATAATTTTTTTTTTTTTTTGAGACATGGCTTCTGTAACCCAAGTTGGTCTCCATCTCATGATGGATGCTCTTTCTGCCTAAGTCTCTCAGATTCTGGGATTGCAAGCATGAGCCGCCATGCCCAGTTCTTTTTAATACCATGGTTGCCTTCTTTCTTTACTCAGGCTTGAAAGACTATTCCCCTCTACTGTGCAAGTATATATGGCTATAGCTTTGCTCATTTTCACAGGGTTTCAACATTTCTCTTTAAGCACCAGATCCCTTGATGGGATCTGTTAGATGGGTCCCCAAGTTTGTGGTCATGTTCATGGACATCTTTATTTTGGTTGAGAGCAACAATAGAGAAAGACTTCAAACACCCAAGGGACCAGCAACGACAACATGCTTGGACGTCAGGGAGGAGAGTCGGAGGGTGAGTCTCCATTTGAAGTGCGCACACTTGCACAGCGGGGGCTGGCATGTTTGCAGACCTCCATCAGAAGTCTGACTTAAGCACACCTCTGTTTAATTCTTTAGATTTGCTTTTTGCTTTTTTTTTTTTCATTGCTTGAGAAAGAATATGAGTCTTTACATTCATATGATTTTCCTGCTTGTCCCTGACCATGTACATTGTCATTTGCTTTGTCTCCCATCTCATTCTTATTCTTTCCCCCTTTCCATCTCCAGCTAACGCATCGCGACCTTAACATGTGTAACCTGAGCCCTCCGATGGTATCAGTCTGAAAGAAATACAGGACTGCTTTGTGAAGGTCTCCTTTTAAGCTCTGGATTAATTATGCTATAACTCCTTCTATTTCTTTATCCACTCAACACTGCTGTAAACTTCCTGCCTCTTATCTCATACTTAGTTCTGCCCGCTGCAAGCCTCCTTCACATTTCGCTTAATGAATGATCACAGTGAGAGGTAGTTGGGCTGCCTTCAGTGTCCCGTTTTTAAAACAATGCTCCAGTAAACAGACTCACATATGTTCATTTATTGGCCAGTGGTTTTCACCTCCTGTTTCATGTGTGTAAGAATGGGTCTGCTGGGTTTATATATTCCTAATTTTCTAAATAATATCAAGTTTCCAAAGGGGTTTGGAGGTATATTCTGACTACAGTGACTAGGGGCCTCCATTTCTCTCTATCTCTATTAATACTGGATACTTTGCCAATGTAGATTCTCAGGACAGATCATGTTTTCAAAGTCTCTTTGTGCAGGTCAAGTTAGACTAGGTACTTATATCTGGCCCAGGCCTGTGTAGATAGTAATCAACCTGGAATATAATGTCACCTAGAATATGATTTCCACTTGTTTTCAGTAGGGGGAATGAAAGGGGCAGTTTCCTTTCAGTAGGGTTTGTTGATAATGTATGACCAACACTTTAAATTCTCCCTGTAAGTCTCCTCTCTCTTCTTTGTGATTCATCGGTAATTGTTCTGTTTTATGACTTTCAATTGCTTTACTAAAGTGATGCTATAAATCTATTGTGCTGGCCTACTCTGGAAGGTTCCATTCATTGACTCAAAAGCCCCAGTTTAGCCCACATCCGACACCTTGATGTATTCACCTTCAGACCCCCCAACTCCTCTCTCTGCACAGGGACCCTGTGCTTTCCCCACTGGGCAAGGTGTTTTCAGTCTGTGTGCCTTCATTGGTTGTTTCTGAAACAGGAAATTCCCCTTGTAGCATTCAGATTACTTTGCAGCTCCCTCCTCCTGAAATCTCCTATGCCGTGAAAGCTTTGATTTTCTCGAAATCGTTCCATGCTGGTCCAGCTGATATACCCCTTGAGGATGCTCCTGTCCTCTCTATTGTTTCCTGTACCTGGTCAGAGTTTTGTCTCTTTCTACATGCCCGTCTCTCATTTAGTAAAATGAAACCACATCATTTGGCATTTTAGTCCCAGAGCCTATGACAGTTCCTCAAACTAGTAAATACTTAACAAATGGTTTCCAAATGAGCGATTTAATGAGTTTTTTATTTTCTAGAGTAACAAATAAGGGTCTGGAGAGACTGATGTGGCTCTCCTGAACGTCAGACTATAGGCAACAGAGGAGACCCATGGACTTCTTGATTTCTACCAGCTTTCTGCACACAGGAGAGTCTCCTCTGTTTATCCAAATCATTTCCTTTCTTCAGTATGAAAAATGGAGACATTGAGAAAGTAATCTTTTTTAATGCCTGCCAGGGAGCACTGTGCCATACATTGTTGTGTATGTGATTTCTAAAGCTTTACTTTGCATTTCCCCTCCCTAAATTTCTGACCACATACAGCGGGACCGCAAGCACTGGAGTATGTATTACATGAAGAGAGCCATTATGGATCCTCAGGGTAGGAGCAGATGTTTCTTAAATCAAAGATTATACGTATCTGTTTTCTAAAGGCAACAAAAACGACTGTCTTTATTTTATTCTTTTCCCTTCCATTTCGTGCCTATCGGAGATACAACAATCAAAATCATTATTTCTATCAAGAACGTCTGCCGAGGCTTCTACAATACTGGACACACTGTTATGAAAGTCTGTCCTTCTCGGTTTCAACGGGCCTTGGAGTGTTTTGCAGAAATTTTCCACCTCCTTCAGTTCTCTCCTTGACCTTGAGAGAGCATCACAGAGTTCCTGTTACTGCTGAAAAGAGAAGAATTTGGCTCTTTTCTTCTCCATCCACTTCCAGAGTAGTTCTGTTG
This sequence comes from Mus pahari, assembly GCF_900095145.1. Taxonomy (NCBI): domain Eukaryota; kingdom Metazoa; phylum Chordata; class Mammalia; order Rodentia; family Muridae; genus Mus; species Mus pahari. The sequence goes on from NC_034611.1 coordinate 40,435,914, forward strand.
TAGCTGATGATCTTATGGCCATTAGCTCCAGGCACTTTTCCTTGACACTTTGGAACGAGGACAGGCACATTTCAGAGGTGGGTGTAGATATGTACTAGGCCTCACCAGCCAAATGTAGGGACCGTTCTGTCATTTGCTGTTGGCACTTTCTTGGGTTACACCGGTCTAGGTAGCTCCCCACTGGCCCAAGAATGGAAATCATTTATACATAGCAATTATCTATGGAAATTGAAGACACTCATATGCACAGGGAAGCTATTTCCCCGAGTGTACAAATCTAGCAATACAAGTAGAAACTTCTGATCTTTAGCTAGTATCCTGTCATCAGGAGCACAATTTTCCACATGCTAAGAATGACATACAGGCTGGGAGCATTCATTTTTATAAACCATCAGAGAATTATAATGTCTGTGCACATCAGAAGCAGACTAGGAAGTGATTTATGATCTAATTCCTGTGTATCAGTTTAGAACGAAACAAGGCTCTTTCTAAGGATGTTTTGGAAGCTTGGTGGGAAGAGGAAATAGGAACCTTAGGAAGCAGGAAATAGGGGCAGTAATGGGACACAGAGCCATTGTTGTATTTCTAACCATTTTGGCTACTTTCCTGTCCACCTGACACAAGCTAGAATTATTTTGGAAGAAGGACTCTTAATTGAGAAAATACCCCAACCAAACTGGCCCGAAGGCAAGCCTGTGAACATTTTCTTGATTGATGATTGATGTGGGAGGACCCAGAACACTGTAGGACGCATGGCCACCAGACAGGAAGTATGGGGTGATACAAGAAAGGCTGAACAAGTGATGGGTAGCAAGTCAATAAGCAACATCCTCTATGGTCTCTGCATTAGCTCCTGTCTCTAGATTCCTGCCCTGAGTTCCTACCCTGACTTCCTTCAATGATGGACGGTGTTATGAAACTGTAAGCTTGAAACAAGCCCCTTTCTCCAGCCAGGTTGCTTTTGGTCATGGTGTTTTATCCCAGAAATAGAAACCGTAACTAAGACTGAAATTGGTGTATTGTGACAGTCCTGACCATGTTTGGGGGGGGGGAGGGGGATAAGTGGTAGGTTTCATAATTTTGGCTGGAGAAGCCATTGAGTATTCAGAGCTTCATGAGTTGCTGTGGGAACTTTGAAGAGTGTAGATAAGGGAGGCCTATTTCATGAAGTTCGAGGGAAAGTTCAAGAGTCCCTTGAGGACACTGTTGGGTATGTTGACATTTTGAAGAGTCTGGAAGTAGTGGCACATATCTTTAATCCCAGTACTCAGGAGATAAGGCATGTTGTCTTAGGGTTTTATTGCTGTGGAGAGACACCATAACCATGGTGACTCTTATAAAGGAAAACATTTATTTGGGGCTGACTTACAGTTTCAGAGGTTTAGTTCATTACCATCACAGTGGGAAGCATGGCAGTGTTCAGGCAGACTTGATGCTGGAGGGGGCAAGAGTTTGACATCTTGATCCAAAGTCAGTCGGGAGAATTTCTCACTGGGCTGAGCCTGAGTGTAGGAGACCTCAAAGCCCACCTACACAGGGACACATTTCCTCCAACAAGCCCACATGTCCTCTAATAAGGCCACACCTCCTAATAGTGCCACTCCCTATGACCAAGCATTCAAACACATGAGTCTTTAGAGGCCAAACCTATTCAAACCACCACAGAGGTAGATCTCTGTGTTGGAAGCCAACCTGGTCTCCAGAGTTCCAGCGTTTCCGTTCAGCCAGGGTTACACAGAAAATCCCTGTCTCAAAACAAACAAACAAACAAACAAACAAACAAAGAACCCTCTGTTTTACTAGGACAATTGGTACTGGTAAGTTAGGGTTAATCAGCTCGGATTAAGAAGAGACCAGCATCGTTGAGGCAAATGGTCAAGTGTTTCCTCAGGCTCAGCACAAAAGATGCTGTGGCTCAGATAGGGCCAAGGCACCTTGTGCTGCCAGCTGAATTTGGTAATGTGTACAAGTGTTCTCGGTGGTTCTTGCTTTAAAGGGATGAAGGAATGGTGAGGAACGACTGAGGAGGCTTGGCACGGGAGAGGCCAGGAGAGGCCATTTAGTGAAGGCACAGCCTTTGTTGAAGTGGAAACGCCAACATTGAAAGAGTTATGAAGAGAGGATGAAGCTGGCCCCATTTGCAGGGTTAGTGCTCTTGATAGCTCTTCAAGAGAGGCTATTGGAGAAGGTACAGCCATGTTGCAGTGGAGCGCCCTGTTTCACAGAACAGTCACAAGGACAAGAGTGGGTGTGGAGTAGAGCCGGCCTAAGCCTGCAAGACAAGCTATGCAGTGGTAGAAAAGTGAGACTTCAAATCCTTGGGCGCTCAGAAGACCATGAGTGAATCCCAGACATTGGGCTATTTCGACCATTGGAGTTTGGTTTTTCTTGGTTCAGATTGGTTCACATTGATCATCCATACTGGAATAATACAGCCTTTAACTTATTTCTGATTTTACAGGAATCCACGGCTAAGAGACATTGAAAGTTTAGAGATACGTTGGGTAATTTCAGAGAGAATTTGGATATTTTCTTTTACTTTTAATGTTTTTAATTACAATAGAATTAAATCGAAAGACTCCTTCCAGCCACTCCCATCTACCCTCCCCCCAAACCCTTCTCATACCCACACTCACAAGTTGATAGCCTCTTTTGCTTTGATTTTTATCACACACACAGATGTATGTATGTACATGCACATGCACACACAGGAACATTCTACTGAGTCTATTTTTGCTGTTCACGTGTATATGATTTCAAAATTAGCCACTCTTTATTGGACAACTAATAAGGAGGCTTATCCCCGGAAGTTAATTTTTCTCTCAGAAGTTATCGTTGCTTGTAATACTTTGCTGAGGAATGGAATCTTGAATTTTTTTCCTCTTTCATTAACATTGCTTTGGTCCCAGTCTTGTTTATGCAACCAATTTTAGGATAGAGTGCTTCACAGCAGACCCTCTGGTGTTCTGGGTCTTCCCACTCCCGCTTCTGCAATATTTTAGCGACACTGGATGTTTTAGAAAGGCTGTGGACTTTGAGACGTAGTTTGGATATTTTAAAGAGACTGGATTTTTTTTCTCCCTCTTCCCTTTCACCCTCTTGCTCCGGCCCCCTAGATGGAGAGCAGGGATAGGGTTTTTGTTTGTTTGTTTGTTTGTTTGTTTGTTTCTCATTACAGATGGTTGTGAGCCACCATGTGGTTGCTGGGATTTGAACTCATGACCTCCAGAAGAGCACTCAGCGCTCTTACCCACTGAGCCATCTCACCAGTCCTGATTTTTAAAATATTGAAAAAAAAAAAATAAAGACAGTGGTCCTTTTAAAGTTACACTATGTTTATATTGTGATATTAATATGAGATCTTAGGGATGAACAAAAGAATAAACAAAAAAGGGGGGCATTATCCTGGCTAGTCTTTTGTCAATTTGACACAAATTAGAGTCATTTTGGAAGGGGGATTCTCAATTGAGAAAATGGTTCTACCAGACTGGCCGGTGGGAGAATTCATATGAGAATGCCCAGTTCAATGTGGGAGGTGTCATCCCTGGGCAGGTGGCTGGCTGAGCAAGCCATGTGGAGAAAGCCAGTAAGCAGCACCTCTTGATGGCCTCTGCATCAGCTCCTGCCTCCAGGTTCCTGCCTTGAGTTACTTACTGACTTCCTTTGATGATGGACTGTGGTGTATAATGGTAAGCTTGAAATGAAACCATTCTTCCCCAAGTTACCTTTGGTTATAATGTTTTCTCAGAGCAATAGAAATCTAAATGGAGACACTCTTGGTAAAACAGGACAAAGTAAGCCATCTGAAAGTGACTATATTAGAAGCAAGGCATTTCCATCAGCAAGGCACTTCACAATGAAGCAACAGTCATGATTATCTCAAGATGGAAAGACACAGTCTGGAATCATAACCTTTAAACATTGCTTCCGTGCAATAAAAGCAAGTGCTTCTAAAAAACACATTAACATATAATGCTATTTAAGTGTTATATGGTTTATAGATAACATGTCTATAAACTACTGTATATGAATTAACTGTAATGTAGAAATAACATATTTCAAAAAAACTTTTCTCTCAACCCTAATGTAGGATAATTAAGATAATTAAGATAAGGCTCATTTTGGAAAAATACTATTTGTAAAATTTTAGGTTTATTTATGGGAACAATTAGCCATTAAATAAAATATTAAGAGCTATTCAAAATTAACAAAATATTTTCTCAATTTTATAAAAAGCTGCTTTGTTCACAGAAATATTTGGTAACCATTTACTATGTGCAATCAACATAATTGTTCATTTATTTTATAATTTCCTTTCTGTCATTCAAGATCCATGTCTTACAAAGGAAGGAAATGATGGGGAAACTGTTTCTTATCTAACCAGGCATTTGTTTCTTCTGTTTAATTGTAGTTTGCATCAATAAATCTAATATGTAACCTTCATTTTGATTTAAATACAGCTAGTTTGCCTGAAAGTAAATTGATACATGACTGTATCATATATATGATACCTCATATATATGAGTTTTTATATATGTGTATAGATAATAGATAGATATATAAAAGATAGATGATGGATAACTAGATAGACAGATAAATAGCTCTATGATAAATTATAGATTAATGATAGATAAACAGATGATGGGGAAAGAAATAAAGATAGATAGATAGATAGATAGATAGATAGATAGATAGATGATAGATAGATAGATAGATAGATAGATAGATAGATGATAGATAGATAGATAGA
>NC_034611.1:40441098-40455289 GCF_900095145.1 Mus pahari
ATGATAGATAGATAGATAGATGATTGATAGATAGATAGATAGATAGATAGATGATAGATAGATAGATAGATAGATAGATGATAGATAGATAGATAGATGATTGATAGATAGATAGATAGATAGAGGTAGAGATGATATAGATATATACCAGAAACTTTAAGACAAAATTAAAGAGAATTACTTGTTTCAAATATCATTTATTCCATTAATTTTTGTATCTAGATCACATAAAAGTAAATCTTAGTTTAATCTAATGATGCTGGTCTGGCATCAAAAAATAACTGTTCTAAATTGAAACACATTTTAGAAGAGGACGTTCATCCTCCTTTTCTTGGCTAAGGAAAAACAAGCAGATCTCTGGTATATTAACCACAGGTCTCTCCTCAGATGAAGCAGGTTTTGAAAGGACATTTTGTCCAGAGGCCCATATATTGCGGTCAGCTCACCACTGAAACCAGTACCACATCGTAACTCTCTCCTTTTCAGTCCTTCAAACAAAGAACTTCAGCATTCACTTGGTAATATCTCCCCGAAGAAGAGTAAGTCAGAGGGTACTCCGTACTACGCGGAAAGTAGCTGTGCCAGTTCCCCCGTGCCAGTCCATACACACTGGAGGGCTGCTAGATTCTGATGTCTTCATCAGAACAGACACCCTCAGCACGTAGGACAGAACAGCCTTGGTTCCTAACATCTCCTCACAGGGAACTACGCAGGCAGCTCTTCAGCCTCCGGTTCTACCATGAACCATGTAGTATCTTTTTAGTTTGAAGTCTGTCAGAATGTTCTACTTTTTCCTTCTCCTCCTCCTTGGATGTGGACTGTGGGCCCCAGGTGCCAAGCTGTGGAACATAATTGTCGAGTGATGGTGACATCTGGCTTGTTGGCAAGCATCTTCCAGAGTTGTTTTTTTTTTTTTCCCCACTGAATAAATGATAGCTGAGGGCTGAGAGATAATAAAGCTTTGTCTCCTAACATGTTTCCCCAGGTTTACTGCAAATTCATAAGCTTATGTTAAACATGGACCATGAGCTAATGACCACTACTTCGCAAGTTACCCTTCAGAAAATCTTGTTGCCACTATTAGCTTGGAATTAATTATACCACTAACTGAAACAAAACAAAACAAAACAAAACAAAACAACAACCTTCCCTCTATTTCCAAGGTTGCAAAAGTAAGGACAATTTATTTAAAAAAAAAACAAATCTCTTTATAAGTTAAAAAATTATATCAACACTTATAACAGTTAACTGTAAATTTAAAGTAGGCAGAAGGTGGATTTATGAAATTTTTCCTAGAGAGAAATGTTACAAAAGAGTTGTGAAGTTACATCTAACTCTTCTTTTATTTGAATTATTTTTGCATTTCCTATCTTAAACGTATTGATGGCATGTCTATTAATTATTACCCAGGTCTTGGCCTAAAACTACCAAACTCTGAAGAAAACTAATGAGTGCTTATAAAAGAGAAGTAAACCAAGTTATTAGAAAATAAAATTCAAGGACTTCTTTAAGGGAGAGAAAGTTCCAAGTGGTAATTACTCCAGTTGCCAAAGGATACGAAGCTGCAGTGCCAAGTTCAGTACTCACTGTTAGACTCTTATTTGCTGAAATGGTATGTTCATTGATTACCCTTTATTAAAGAATGAATACATTATATAAAATTCAATCATATTATGATGCGTTATTATTTGCCAACAAATAATTTTTTTTCAAAAGTTAAATTCAGAGAACTAAAGCAGGCAATGTCCCGAGGTTTGCCATTAATTCATCTCTATTCATGCATTTAGCTAAACCTTGGTAAGTATGTCTTGCACTTGCCCTGGAAAGCCCGGAGAGAAAATGAAATGGTTAGAAAGCTCAGTAGTTATCGTTACTTTTCTAGAGCTTTTAGGCTAAACTATACAGGCTCAAGGATAAGTTTTAGCATTCAAACTAAGCCGAAACCTGAACTGATGTGCGGTTGTAAGTAGACTTGGACCCCAAGAGCTAAGCAGGTTTTCATGGGAAGAAGGTCTAGGATGGAAAGAGAGAGCAGATAGGAGATTGGAAGGAAGGAAATGAAGATGCAGCAGACAGCCTCGGTCACAAGGACGCCAACGCACAGTGTCACAAGAAAAGAAATGTCCAACCTGACAGCTCTCTGGGAACAATGGAAAAGATCAAAATTTAAAGGGATTGCAAGAGGAAACTTCTGTCAGAAAACACGAAGAGGGATGAGGGAGCAGCACTTTTGAATAGTGGTGTTGACTCTACGGTAGCCTGTCTTGGCTTCTCGGAGCTTCTCGGTGACCTGAAGTCCTTGGCCCTGGGCATGTTTGGTTCTCCCACTCTGGCATGTTACCTCTGGAGGCTGCTGCAGAGGCCCAGTGGCTCTTCCCTTGGTAACTGTTTCTGTTGCATCCCTGGTGGGTATCTAGCCTCTCCTCGGCATGGCTGCCTCCTTTGGGTTCTGTGGCTTCTCCTCCTATCTCTCAATTACTCTTTTTCTGTCCCCCGGGCCTCCTTTTTCCCCAAGACCACCATGTCTCTTCTCTTCTCTCCATTTTCTATCATGAAGCTATCATCTAATCTCAAACGTGCAGACGCTTCAGTGAAGACAGACGCACACGCCACTCCTACACAGGCCTGCTAGAATGCCTCACCTGGTATCCCACTGGCCTCAAGCTTAGCCACCTGACAAATAATTATCTTCCCATCACACTGTGTTCTCATCTTGCATTCTCTGAGTCTTCTCTTAGTCTTCCACTGCCTTCCCTATCACAGTCGCCAGGCTCGAAATGACTGATAGTTTTGGATTTCTCCCAAAATTGTCAAATCAATTCTGCCTTTGCACTGACTATCATTGTCACCAACTCTGGGTTTTGTGATAACAGTGTTCATCCTGTTCTCCCTGACTCCAGCATCTCCCCAAAATGCATGGGAGCAGATATCGACATACTAAATAGCAGCAAGTTCTAATTAATGAAGGTAACATCAACTTCCACTCAGCCAACAACTATTTATCTAGTGCCTGAAACAGACAGACTGACAGACAGTGAGGATGAAGAGACAGAATAAAAAGTCTTTCCATCATCCAATACCAGATCAGGTTTCTCTCTCCACCCCCCCAGCCCCCCCCCCACTACCTACTTCCCCTCCCAGGTCCCTCCTCACTTGTGATTGCTTTTTTCTCTCTCCCAAGTGGGACTGAGGCATTCTCACTTGGGCACTTCAGCTTATTGACCTTTTTGAGTTCTGTGGGCTGTATCTTGGATATTCTTTACTTTTTTGTGTGTGGCTAATATCTACTTATTAGTGTGTACATACCATGCATGTCCTGGGTCTGAGTTACCTCACTCAGGATGGTATTTTCTAGCTCCATCCATTTGTCTGCAAAACTCAGGATTCCCTCATTTTTACTAACTGAGTAGTATTCCATTGTGTAAATGAACCACACTTTCTGTATCCATTCTTCTGTCATGGGATATGTAGGTAGTTTCCAACTTCTGGCCATCACAAATAAGGCCGCTATGAACATAGTGGAACACATGCCCCTGTGGCATGGCGGGGCATCTTTTGGGTATATTCCCAAGAGTGGTAGAGCTGGGTCTTCAGGTAGATCTATTTCTAGTTTTCTGAGGAACTTTCAGATTGATTTCCAGAGTGGTTGTACCAGTTTGCAGTCACACCAGCAGTGGAGGAGTGTTCCTCTTTCTCCACATCCTCTCCAACATATGTTGTCACCTGAGGTTTTGATCTTAGCCATTCTGATTGGTGTAAGGTAGAATCTGAGGGTCGTTTTGATTTGCATTTCTCTGGTCACTAAGGACTTTGAACATTTAAGTGTTTCTCAGACATTAGAGATTCCGAAGTTGTGAATTCTCTGTTGTTTGATTTTTTGGTGATTAACTTCTTGTGTTCTTTATATATTTTGGATATTAGTCCTCTATTAGATATGGGGTTAGTGAAGTTTTTTTTTTCCCCCTAATCTGTAGGTTGCCGATTTGTCTTATTGACTCTGTCCTTTGCCTTACGGAAGCTTTCCAGCTTCATGAGGTTCCATTTATCAATTCTTGATCTTAGAGCATGAGCCATAGACAGAAGCAGCTGACCCCTGTTGTTCAATTAGGGAAGGCTGAAAGAAGCTGAGGAGAAGGGCGACCCTGTAAGAGGATCAGAAGTCTTAGTTATTCTGGACCCTCAAGATCTCTCAAACACTGGACCACCAAACAGGCAGCATACACCAGCTGATATGAGGCCCCCAACACATACAGTAGAGGACTGCCAGGTCTGTGTTCATTCAGAGGTGATGCACCTAACTCTCAAGAGAATGGAGGTCCCAGGGAGTTTAGAGGTCAGGTGGGGTCAGGGGTGGGGACATCCACCTGGAGACAGGGGGTGGAGAGGAGGTATGGGATGTGGAACAATTGGAGGGTGGGTGGGGGGAATAAAATATGGAATGTAAAAAATTAATTAATTAATTAAAAAGTCTTTATAATTTATAGGGCCTCCTGCTCAGGCTGTGTTGTATGTACCTGTGAACATAGATCTATCATCAGGAAGGGAAAAGCTTGCAGTGGGACCCTATTCCTGCTGTGCCAATGTTCACTCTTCTGTTTCATAAGAAGATGTAGTCCTTTAGGGAACATATCCAAGAAACTCTGGATCCTGTGGGGAAGGTACAATGGAAAGCCAATGGAGGGCACAAAATATCTCTTGTCTTCATAAACAGCAGAATAGAAAACCTTGCTCTATAGTAGACTGGACAGACACCCACACTGGAGTTTCCGATGGAAATGTGTGAATTAGAAGTACCCACTAAGCGTCCCTCATTGCAAATTTAGGCTTTTTGATAGGACAATCAAGTGAAAGGGAAATTTGTTCATCTCAGTTATTCTGGCTCAATTCTAATGTACCACTGTGGTGGCTATAGCAGGATAAGATGAAGTTCTATGATGTAATAAATGGGTTTGTCTCCCAAAGACAACTTTGTGAATCTTATGGTCTCAAGTAAACAGAGGCACAGAAGGTTCCATGAAGAATCTGTATGGTTACGTCCATCTGGATTAATATTTTGAGCTTGAAGTATGTTCTAGCAATAGGTAAATGAGACAACCTTTACATCTCCACATTCCAACGTTGTTACTGGGCAACTGTCTGCGTTCGAGTAGTTTGTGTCTCAACAAAAGGTTCTCCCTGGTTGTTGTTGACATTGACATACAGTGAGCACCTTTGTTAAAGGCTGGTTTAGTGGGACCCATACCTTGATATTTGTGCTACAGTGCAGCATTTTTGAGCTACCACCCTCTCACTAGGTGCCATATTTATTCACCACTCACTAGTCAGGATAAAAAAATAGTCACAGGTAGGGAATATTCTAAGGAAGTTAGTACAACGGTTCTATTAGTCTTTGTTTATTCTACATAAAATTTGCCTTTTTTTTTTTTTTTTTCAGGAGAATGTGGGCATGAGCACTTGTTTGAGTATTAAGGACTGCCGGAATCACCTTAATTAGACCTGGTAATGGCAACAGAAAGGGATCCAACCCGCTCTGAGTACTACAGAAGCTCTGATGGTAGCGTATTGCTTCTCATAGCCCAGGACACACTTCATTTTATTTAGCTTCATAGCTCTGTGAAGATGGCTATTTCTACATCTGATGCGTGAGTTGGGGCGGTGGATGACTAATAGCATTTGCCAGGAGATTTCCTGCTAGATTCCAGCCCTGCTTCCAGCCCTGTAAGTCCAAGCTTGTTCCTTGTAACTCAGAAAAGGGAAGAACAAAGTCAGTGGAAAGCAGGATTCTCGGCAACTTGTAAAAGCTAGGTGTGAACTTAGTCCACCAAAGAAAGGCTCACTTTAACATACAGCATTTGATGATTTTGAATGGAATGTCTCAATGAGATTACTCAAAAACCTGTTACCACCTTCAGTTTCCACCTGCTCCTTTGTCCTGCCACTTGCCACACTTTGCCACTAGGTATTTGATGACTTGATTAGTGTTCCTTCTGCCAGAACGAAATAATCCAGACTAGTAATAATCCTGTATCTTTGATACCATTTTTCTGGCCTGGCATAGAGTGGAGACCCAATGTTTGCTGAATAAGAAGAGCAAATGAAGAAGTTAATGGATCACTGAGCTAAAGAAACTAAAATGCTGATTTAGAATGTTCTGCAAAGATATGTCAATGAGTTACAATCATGGGACTAAAGGAAAATCAAGGAAAGAGAAATTGAAATGTTGGATTCAAAGGAGTCTCTAGCAAACCTGTGACTTGCTTTGGTTGAACAATATGGGTTTTATTAGACTTAATTTATATTTATTTATTTGTGTGTGTGTGTGTGTGTGTGTGTGTGTGTGTGTGTGTGAGAGAGAGAGAGAGAGAGAGAGAGAGAGAGAGAGAGAGNGAGAGAGAGAGAGAGAGAGAGAGAGAGAGAGAGAGAGAGAGAGAGAGAGAGGTATGGGTACCCTTGGCAGCTAGAAGAAGCATGTCCTGGAGCTGTCGTCAAGGGCTGTTGTGACCTGTTCAACATGGGTGCTGGGATCTGAACTTTGGTCTTATGAAAGAGTAGCAAGCATTCCTAACTGCTGAGCCATCTTTGCAGCACCCCATTTATCTAATATTATAACTATGAAACTGTCTGTTTAAGAACTGTACTCTCTCCTAACTATGCTTTGCTAATGGGAAAGGCTTTCCACTGTACTGCTGTAGGTCAGGCCTAGCTGCTTCCTATCCTGCCGACCTACCTCTTTCCACCCATTCCCTCTCTATACCTTTTTTTCCACTTCCCTTAGCCACCCTTTCATCCTCCTAGACATCTTCTCAGCTGTCTCTTCTGCTCTCCATCCTTCCTTCCATGCCTTTATCCACCTACCTAATCATTCTGTTTTTCTTCTTCTGTAGTAAGGGTTAATTGATTGTTGATAAGCAGTAGGTATGTGTAAAAGAGCCCAGGATATCAAACCAGCATTTAAATGTGTCACTTCAGGAAAGTTAGAGTGATTATGTCACTTCTTATGAACCTAGCAGCCACCTGATTAACAGAGCATACTGCAGTTCAGAAGCAGAAATAACAGCTGTAATAATTGAGCTTCATTTAATCAGACTTTCTGTTTACCCTTCATACTGGTAGTATAAATTATGGAAACGGTCATTTCAGTTTCTGAAAGTACATGAAATCCACCCTGGCTGTCCTCATGAAAGCCTTCCATTATTAATTTTAGAGATTCTATCCCACTGCCGCAATGTCTGGGAGGAAGCATGCTGGTTTTCATTACTAAGTTCATATACAGAAGTAATTCCTTCTTCTTGTATCGTGCTTTATAGTTTCCCAGTCGCTTTTTAAAAATCAACCACTCTTAGTTCTCTATTAATGGCTAAGCGTTGTATTTTGCGTATGTCCCTCAGCAGTTCTTAGACGCAGGTAAGCCTTCTTCCCCGGGGATGCGCCCGGGTGCTGCTTTCATTAACTTCCCCTGGTGTTTGTTTGGATATTCAGATGATGATGAAGTGGATGCTGTTCTCATTATGCTTGCCTCGGGATGTGGTAGATCACCATCTGCAGATGCCGTGTAAGCGATCATCTTGGCACTGACCCATGTACCACCTTTGTAGTCACGGGTATTCCATCTGAGAGGCGCCATCTGGTTTTCACGCAAGTCAGGGGAAGAACAGGGGGGTCTGCGCCTCACTGCGGTGACACACGTACAGAGAAAACAAAAACCCGAACATCGTTTTCTCTCCCACTAGAGACAAAGCATCAGCTGTCATGTTCTTTATGTCAGGTCCCCTCCTATCTCACACCTTCATCGCGGCAGCTCTGTTTCCTGAGACATCTTACAGAACCCACTGTACACGGCTGTGGAGCCCAGCCGGGAGTGGGCATGAGGAAATAAAGTGCTCCAATGGCTAGGATCTCCTGTGATTTAGCCCACTGTAAGGCTCACGACTGTTAGGTTTCCAGACACACAGACTATCTAAATTGCTGTCTTTTATCTGCTGCAGGTTTGATTCAGAAATCTTTGCGAAACAGTGCAAGGAACTCCGCCCCTATGCCCGCCACTTGTAGGTCCATTTGTCTTTTGTCATCTTGAACAATTTGGGAGAGAAAAATATGTTTTGTTTGTTTGTTTTTTCAAACTGTGCATCATATACCTATTAAGTGCAAGTGTGTGTTCCCTAAGTTCAAAGCATTCACTTGCAAGCATAATAATCCAGTTCAGAAGGTGAAACATTGACATAATACTCTAATCTTAGATAATTTATGACTTAAACCCAGTGGTTCTCAACCTGTGGGTCGTGGCCCCTTTGGGGGTATCGAATGACTTTTCATAGGGGTCATCTAAGGCCATCAGAAAACACAGATATTTACACTATAATTTACATTACAATGACAATTTACATTACATTACAATTCACAACAGCAATGAAATTACACTTATGAAGTAGTAAAAAAAATAATTTCCTGGCTGTGGGGGAGGGGGGGTCACCACAACATGAGGAGGCATAACATCAGGAACGTGGAGAACCATTGCTTACAACCATCCAGGAAGCTTGTCCTTGCTGTAGATAACAATCAACACAGAGCCCCACAACTGGTCAAGACGCAGACTGAAACTGCGGAATGCTTAGCCCTAAATGGGATGTGTGTTACACTTACTTTCTTCTGCCGAGGCTCAGAGATCTCTAGATGCTCATCTAGAAAGAGGGAATGGGAAGACTGTAGGAGCCAGAAAAGGTGGCGGATGCCTATAGCAAAGCTGTCTTCTGCAGACAACAGGCCGTTACACACAGACTCAGTGATTATGACAGCATGCACCAGACTTGTGCAAGTCAAGCCAGATAAAACCCCATCATGCAGTTGGCATGAACTTCCCCTCTAGCTGAGGAGCTCTTGGTAATTGGTAGCTGCTGGGGGAGTGTCAGTTTTATTGAATGATGGAGCTCTCCGCAGGTCAATCATTCTCCAGTGGATGGCCATGCAACCAAGCACAAATGAGACTTGATTCTTCTTTTTTAAAGGACACATGGTTGGGTGAGTAGAAAAAGGGTTAGGAGTTAGAGAACGGGGTGAGTATAATCAAAACACTATACAATTTTAAAAAATTTAATAAGAATATTTTTAACTGAAGCTGAAGTTACAAAACGTTGCCACCTGGTGTCTGACCTTAATGAGGACGATCAAAACTTTTAAAAGGCAGCTCCTCTTCTCACATGGGAACAGTTAAGTTTTGAGTGCTGTCCTTAGACCAGCTTGTAGCATAAAATAAACAAAGCAGAAAGAAAACATGAGCTGCTGGCTAGATCTCCGGCTCTTTCCTTTGTCCTACCTAATGCATCGCAGATTTGGACACACCCCGTTCCCTCCTTCTCTCTTGAGCCTTAGGCATCCTTCCTGGGCTGGGAGGCACCAGAGTGCAAACCTCCTATTTTTTTTTTTTCTTCTTACCTTTCCATCCTATTTTTATTGCCGTCTACTACTTAAGCAAGATGGCTTTGTCTTCAAAATTGCTTCTTCTTATTAAGAAGTTTGCCACTCTTTTATTGATCATATTCCCAAATGGTAGGATTTCAGGTGAGCAACATATATTCTCAACTTTTTAAAATCTCACCATTTTTTTTTTGTAGGTCTTTGAAAGACGATGTGTAGAAATAAGGATTATCTCAAAAGGCATTTTTTTTTTTTTTTGAATCAGGAGATATCTTTTCTTTAGGTTTATCAGTTCAAAAAGGGGAGCTAGAACATTGCAGAATGCCTCTGATCAGGGCACACACACTTTCCCAGGTTCCGTTTCCTTCTGAATTTTCATTATTTAATGCACTCAGTTATAACGTCTGTCTGTTTCCACCATTAATTTATTTCTTGCTCACTAATTTATCCAAAGGTCTGGAAGCCACAGAGCATAATGATTCAGCCCAAATATTACCGCTTATGTTTATCTTGTACGTACAATAGCTAGTCTCTTATTTGTAAATGATATTTATCTCTAAGATACATTTTTTTTAAAAAAAAATGTTGAAACATTGAGATAAAACACCCCAGTTGGCAGAGTAATTAGTTGGTCAACTGGTTTTTTATCACATAAATTACTTTTCTGTCAAGTGACAACAAATGTAATTTGAACTAAGATTAATTACATAATAATTATGCTTAACATAATTGGTTAAATAGAGGAATTTCTTATGAAATGGTATATTTTTAATTTATACAAATAAGACCAGATGGTGAAGAGCTAGTTTTAATTAAATTAGGTTTTATAATTATAGATGATTAATTTTAGATTTGACTGAGATTAGAAAGAATCTATTAAGGGAATTACTTTTGAGTTTTTCAACAGGATGATAACATATTATGATACTTACAAGCTCTGATACCTGGGATCAAATTAATAATCTCCTAATTCCACTTTCACAAATAAAGAGGTTGCAAAGGAAAATGGCAAATGACTTTCTTCGGAGATGTTTAAGATCCTGTTGAATCCTACCCGTGTAAAAGCCAGTTGTTTTGCTTCCGAGCCATGGGCAAGAGGGAGAACCGAGTGGCTTATTGAAGGCGTGTCTAATTCTCAAATGTGGTGACTAAGCCATTGTCATGGCACATTCTGTGTATCAAAACGTAAAATTACTTTTGAAAATTGCGTCAGGATCTCACAAAACTCAAATGTTGTAGCAGGCAGCTTCTCCTTCATTTTCTTTTTGTTCGGGAGATATTTTCATTTGGCTTGTCATGTCAACCGCGGAGCGGGAGTGTGAGAATTACTTCTCATGGCAGGAGCCGTGGGGTCACTGTCGAGAAAGAGTCTGGATCTGAAAGGAGCCCAGTTGTGCGCTCCTCTTCGTTTACGCAGTCACTGGATGTTTTCCGCTTGCATAGCTTTGCAGTGCTGACCTATCTTATTAGGAATCTGCTTTTTTGGGGGGAAGACACAGAAGGGAGCTCAGTTGTTGTAGTCTGATGGTCTCTAGATGATCTGAGCAACGTTTTCTCTGCTGCTTCTGCTCGTTCCTCTAATAGGGCTCACAAAGCTTAGGTCTAGCCCTAAATTGATCTTTTGATTAAGAGGTCAGAATCTTCAAATGGCCCAAACCGGAACAGTGGTAGAGGCAAGGCCTTCAGAGGAGACTCCACTCATGAAGCCACACGCATGTGCTCCTGAGCGTGAGGACATGAGCGGGGGATGTGATTTAGAAAAATTTAGAAAGATGCTTGCCATGGAAGGTGGGGAACAAGATCCTGGCCCACTGACCATAGGACTGATCTTAGTTGTGGCCATAATTCAGCTTTAAGACTGTACTGGTGGTATGTAACCATCTCTCTCTCTCTCTCTCTCTCTCTCTCTCTCTCTCTCTCTCTCTCTCTCTCTCTCTTTTTGTCTGTCTCTCTCTCTCTCTCTCTCTCTNGTGATTTAGAAAAATTTAGAAAGATGCTTGCCATGGAAGGTGGGGAACAAGATCCTGGCCCACTGACCATAGGACTGATCTTAGTTGTGGCCATAGTTCAGCTTTAAGACTGTACTGGTGACTGTACTGGTGGTATGTAACCATCTCTCTCTCTCTCTCTCTCTCTCTCTCTCTCTCTCTCTCTCTCTCTCTCTCTCTCTCCCTTTTTGTCTGTCTCTCTTTCTCTAGCTCTGTGTGTGTGTCAGAGAGAGAGAGAGAGAGAGAGAGAGAGAAAGAGAGAGAGAGAATGAATCCTGAGTCTTGCATATACTACGCAAGTATATGAGCTACATCCCCAGCCATATAAATACTATTTTCAACAGCATGAGATAATTTGTCTATAGCCAGTTAGGATAGCCTTTCCATTTTGAGGTAGATTTACTAAACTTGCCACATCCCACATCAGAATAATGCTTTCGCAAACATAAAATTAGAACAGGAGTTGAGTTTTAAAAACAGTATTAATGATATTTTTTATCATGTAAGTCATATGTGCATATTGTAAAAGTCATAAAATAGTAAGAAGGAGAAACAATGAGTTTGAATTCCACCATCTAGCAGTATCCTTCCAATATTTTCAAAAGTAAAAGGCAGTTATGTGCACCAACGTTTTAATTTTCCCTCCCTCCACTCCTCTCCCCACTTTCCCCTCTGACTGTGTAACCCAGGCTGGTCTTGAACTTACGCTCTTCTCGTCTCATCTTTCTCATAATCGTGATCATCCACTGTGAGTGCTTTTCTATGTTAACATAACTCACAACAGCCACCTTCATGGAAGAACTTCAGAAGGACAACCTTTGCTTTATTTATAGTCGTATTCTTACTTTTGTACATGAAAACGTGTGTTTTAACTGGTTTCATCCCCCTCAGCTCCACAAGTCCATTGTTGGTGGGGTTTGCCTATGGAAGAAGGGTGGACTGGCTAATTCTGTGTCAACTTGATACAGCTGGAGTTATCACAGAGAAAGGAGCTTCAGTTGGGGAAAATGCCTCTAGCTGTAAGGCATTTTCTCAATTAGTGATCAAGGGGGGAGGGCCCCTTGTGGGTGGTGCCATCTCTGGGCTGGTAGTCTTGGGTTCTATCAAAGAACAGGCTGAGCAAGTCAGAAAAGAACATCCCTCCATGGCCTCTGCATCAGCTCCTGTTCCCTGACCTGCTTGAGTTCCAGTCCTGCATCCTTTGGTGATCAACAGCAGTTTGGAAATGTAAGCCGAATAAACCCTTTCCTCCCTAACTTGCTTCTTGGTAATGATGTTTGTGTAGGAATAGAAACCCTGACTAAGACGAAGGGCTTTCCATCTGGAAATGGATGGAGTGAATCTACACGAATCGAGTGGATCTCCCTTCCAATTCTTTTGTGCTGTATTCATCTATTTCTGTTTACTTTTCATCACTGTGGGATCATCATCATAGTAAAATTTTGATTTCTTACCTCCTGATGACATAAAAATAAAATACAGCTCAATTTGAAGAGTCCACTATGAAAACCACAAGGACTAATGGATTAGTATTGGAAATTGATCTTAGTAAGTGGTTCAAAACCTTGACGACTTCCTACAAGCACCTGGAAGGCTTCTAAAATTCTGTTCCCCATGCATAACCATGACCCCAGAAGCATACAACCTCTGGTAAAGGTCAGATTCTGACAGGTAATGCTAAAGTCACTAGGTAGTTACCATGTGCTCGGGGACAGCTCGCTCTAGATTGAGTCATTTTCTTCTGAACTTTTACATATTACATTGATGGGGGGGCGTTAATCTGAATAGCAGTTATCAGATATTAAAAGGAGTCCATTAGAGATGTTACCTCTGACCCAGGGAAGTAGTCGGCGCTGCAATCCAGTGTCTAAAGTCTTGCCTGGCAAGAAAGAACAAGCTGTGCTCCTGATTACATCAATGGTGACGATAGCAGTTGGCTCTGTGGTCACGGAGTCACTGAATGCTCACACCAGCTCCATAAGGCTGGCTCTATGATCTTATCCAAGAGCGCGTGCGTGCGCGCACACACAAAAGAAAAGTCCACACTTGGAATGCAGCTTCTGGTGGGCTGTCCAAGCTCAGCCTCTGTGTGCTGCTACCTCCAAAAAAAAAAAAAAAAAAAAAAGTAATTAGTGTCTCTGTGCTTCAGTATGTGTAATGTGCACACATCAGAGCTACACATCCATAGGCAGGGAAGACCGGAGCGTGCAATTCCAAGTCAAATGACTTAGAACCTCACATTCTTCAATGAGAGGGGATTAATTGATGCTGCCATTCTCAGGAATTTGTGGCCAGTTTGAAGACACTTTGGAGGTGTTATACTGGGAAGGGGAGGGGTGCAACTAGCATGTCATTAGTGGAGGCTAGAGGAGGTAAAGCATCCTGCAATGGACAAGACAGCCCCTGCGACAAGAGTTACATTTGGCTTCCATGTCAGTGGTGTTGAGGCCAGTATGTCCCGTAGTTAATGTTGCCCATTTGACAATTCAGACATGGAGAAAGTAAATAGAGAAACTGAACAATTTACTGAGGCATAATGTGGATCTGGGACCTTCAATCCAAATCGGAAAAAGTAGAGCTGTCTATAAGGAGATGGCCCGTGGGTATAAAACGTCAGCTGCACTTTATAAAAAGGGTGGGTACTTCTTAATTTTTGCTCCAAGACTTTCCGACGAAGTAAAGGACTATGGATTGTGATAGAGTAAGCAGTGTGTGTGTGTGTGTGTGTGTGTGTGTATAAGAGAGAGAGAGAGAGAGAGAGAGAGAGAGAGAGAGAGAGAGAGAGAGAGACT
>NC_034611.1:40455621-40484750 GCF_900095145.1 Mus pahari
GAACTCAGAAATCCGCCTGCCTCTNCCTCCCGAGTGCTGGGATTAAAGGCCTGCGCCACCAGGCCCAGCTGCCCGTGTGTTTTGAACAACAGTGCACATTTCAGTTTCTAGGCTACTTCCTGTGGTCTTCAGCAACAGTGAGGAGACAAGAGCTGTAATGAACAGGTAGCATATTTGCCACGGACTTCCACAGTTCAGGCCATTTAAAAAGCCAGCGCAATGCATAAAAGGTACATCAAAGCATGCCTTTTTTTTTTTTTTTTTGATCTGGAGGCATGGAAGTTGCATAACACCTAGCCCGAAGACTGCGAAAAGACAGAGTTAAGTGACAGACTTCATTTGCAAGTTTATGATCACCTCTAGGTGCCCATTACAGACCTCAAGAAAGCCTTCTTAAATTACATTTTCGCTACAGGTTTCTTGGAGAAACTCTCAGGCTGGCCCGTCCTTGCTTCAGATCCACTTCCCTTTTGTATCTCCCTCACTCAGAAAAAGCTCATTGTCCATTAGGCAGCTCTTAATTCAGATCTAATTCTTCACCTGCCTTTTTGTGTGCGGAGAGCGATGTTCTCCCCAGGCCAATCTTTCAGCCACATCAGCTATGTAAATCAGCACATCTTCTTGGATTGATTTTCTTTGTGAGCCAGGAGCCATTTGTGGTATTTCTGACTGGGAGTGTAATTTGAGCCGTTTCATTGTTGAGCTTTGCAGTGGCTGTTTTAATTTCCATACAGTAGGTACTTTTTCTCTTTTGCACCCTGTATCTCCGTCTTTCTAAGGAGAATTGATTCTGCATTTGGTAATAGCCTCACTTACAGAACACCCTGGTGTGCTCAGATGTGGGGTGCATCTGTATGAAATGTGTGTGTGCAGCATGACAGTTCTCAGCATTTCTGAGAGAGACACAATGCTCTAACGCTGGAACAGAATTCCCTGTCCGGTAAGAAAAAAGGAGAAGACAGTGATCATTTCCTAATTAAAAAAAAAACACACACACAAAAATTCAAGTACAACAATGATAACACATTGCAAATCATGCATGTCTCAAAAACGGAGGAAAAAAAAAACCCACATATGAACTAAAAATGGCAGATTGAATAACATTCTATTCCTTTTAACATATTGAAAATTGTATACTGGTTAAAGAGGATTTTTTAATAGAAATGTAAATGAATTTTTCTATAAACATTCTCAAAATCCCAAATAAAAATAATTAAAACATTATAGTTTGTTGGAACTCTAAAACAGCCTTTTTTCCCCTTACCTAGGAATCACACATTGGGGAATATCATACAAGAATATGATTTTAGACATTGGCCTACAAAATTTTACTTGCTTAATAATAGTTTAAAAGTGAATGCCTTACAAATTTAAATTAATGTATTTACAGTGTACCTAATAGATTAGTTTATATTTTCAGCATCTTCATCATACCCACTAATTCCATGTTTGAAAACAGAAAGATTAAAAGTGTCATTTGTTGGAAAATAAACTTATCAAGTATTAAAAGTAATTATAAATTTTTAATAGATTTACTCAATTATTAAAAATAATCTAACCTTTGAAGTATTTCCTAAAATCAATGGAATGTTCAAGATGAGAAATTTAAAATAAATATAATGTTGGTTGTAAGTAGAGATGTTAAGCCTCTACATATAACGATGAATATTAATTTGAAAACAGAAATTCTTATCTTTAAGTAATAGTTACATAGCTGCATATTGAACTTGTCAAATATGCAAGAATAAAAACTCTATTTTCTTATTTAAAATATGAGAAGGAAAAGTGGTAAAAATTTTAAAAATCCAACCTAAAATTGTAAGAAAATTCCAATAAAAAGGTTAGTGATGATAAACTATAGAAGAGGGGTATGCATTTCCGTTAACACTGTGAACAAGACTTTTTACATTTTATTTATATTATTTTTAAGTAAGTGTGTGTGTGTGTGTGTGTGTGTGTCTGTGTGTGTGTGTGTGCACCTAAGCACACGTGGTCACGGAGGCCAGAGGAGCTGCAATTACAGATGGATATGAGTCGTCTGACCTGGTTGTTAGGAGCTGAACGTGTGTCCTCTAGAATGTCAATATACTCTCTAAGCCATCTCTCTAGTTACTATTATTCCATATTTGTACAAGCATTGCAAGAGACTCAGTCACATACAAGATTTCAAGGAGGAGAGCTAAACCTTTTTCAGCCAGTCTGACAGCTGAGAATTGAGATGTTATTCTGGTTTATTTATTTATATTTTCTTGATCCTTGGTGAAGATGGTTACCTTTTCCTATAGTGCCCTGGTGTCCTGCGTGTCCTTTCCGTAAGGAATTTTGCTCATCTTACTGTGTTTCAAGCTTCCATTTTCTATACATTCACGGAAGCTCTTTGTACGCTTGAATACTAGTCCTTTGTTCCATGCACTGATTCAGAGGTGAGGTGTATCGGCAGGCACTGCGACACTTGTGTGGTGAGCATCCAGACCTGCCTGGGACATGAAGGAAGTCCTGGAATTGGATCTTTAAATCGCGCCTCCTTCAGAAAGCGTCAGTCAATGATGGTGGATTAACATCCTAGAGATCTGTCTTCCGTGTCATCTGCAGAAAATAGCTTATCTAGGGAAGAAAAATGAAGTGAGCCAATTTTTCCAAGGCATGGCCTGCCCTCCTGGTCTGGAGGTGCGGACCCTGAGGTATTTGGCACTGGGACTTTCACACTTTACTGCCGTCTCATAAGCAGGGTGGTGGGGTTTCCACACACCAAAGCCATGAGCCCCCAAACTTTACCCTCCATTTTCTCCAAAGGTTTAAAAGCCCTGTCTTTTACACTGTGGTCCCTGATCCGTTTGAAATTGACTTTGTGCTGTGAGAAAGAGATGTAGTTTCATCTTTTTCTATTAATTAAGGAAGTTTTTCCAGGTCTCTTCTCCAAGGTGTCCAGCATGAATGATTTCTTCTCTCTTCCTCAGACAAGCCTTTCCCTGCAGTGGCCAGACATTCCCTGTTCACTGTCTCTGTCACCAGTGCTGTCTTTACTGTCTGCCCATTGATTTATTTCCATTTCATCTGCTTCTCTTCTAGTGTACTTTAAAAAAAAAAATCACATGTGAGATTTCATATTTGATGGAAAATTAGCTCCTGGCCAGTAGGTATCTCTTTGTGCCATGCAGTTTTAAAAAATATAATACCTGGGCTTTTGATTCATGGATATCACTTATTTTTGAGGATTCGGGGACATTTTTCGTTCTCTTCTCTCCTCCTGGCAGGGTTTGGAAGGGCCTAGTCTCCAGAAAGTGGTGGCTGGATCATAATCACATTCAAGAGTTGGAGATTAAACAGTTTCACTGTTCTGAGTGATGGGCATGATACAAACAGGGCGGTATTCGCATTGTTTATACTGTGGACTAGCCAAAGTGTCACTGACCGAAGGGTGTCAGGCTCAGCAGTCGTTCCCAGGCTCCAGTGAGTGTGCTCAGATGCTGGAGCACAGTGAGTAGATGCTGAGGCTCCAGTGAGTGTGCTCAGATGCTGGAGCACAGTGAGTGACGTCATGCTGGAGTCATGCTCAAACTTCCATCCGCAACTGAGTAGATGTAGACATCATGCCTTCTTCCTGAAATGGCTAGTAGCTTCTATCTTGGTCAATTCTTCCAAGAAAATATGAGAAATGAGTCCCAAGGCTCACTATGGCTGCTCACCAACTCCTTGCCCTCAAATGAAAGGGCAGCCATTTCTTCTAGGTCACCTATTTCCTACACATAGGTTGCCCCTCATGAGATTCACAGTTGTGGAGTGTTTTGTTTTGTTTTCTGAAAGGCAAAGAACACAAGCCTTGGGCAGCTGACTTAGTTCAACTGCGCAGGAAATGACTATAGTGACCCAAGTCTTTCTAATCTCACCATCTGTACTTGGGTGCTGACCCAGAATCTATGCTGTTGCTATTCTTCCCTCATATAGTTATCGACATTTAAGGACATCTCCTGCGCACCAAACACCGAGCTAAAGGAAGATAAGTCATGCTCTGGGAAATTGGAAGAAATAGTGTTGCTCACATGAGCCACATACACACTGTACAGGTCTTTGAAAGAACAAAGGCATTTTTATGTGACAAGCACTCTTGCAGAGGCCCCCTGAACACATGCGAAGTAGAAACAATTTTCTTTGCTCTGTGGGAAACTATTTATAAAAGGTTGTTTGATTGACTTTATAAAACCTAGTGCTTCACCCAAAAGGGGGCCCCAGCCACAGATGTGCTTTGGAAGCGCTAAGGTGAACAGATGAATCAGACAGATTCATCTACGGCCTTGGAAACATCACAGAGAACCCCACCTCTCTGCAGAACGCTTGAGAGCATCATGAAGTCTAGCTAGCTGTGCTCTGCATGCAGTTACGCCGCAGCTTTGGAGACGCACTCTCTCTTTCTCTGCACTGTGTGCGTGTTGTCTTTAATCATTTTAGGGAAAAGGACTTTTTTTCCTTTGCAGAACCTGACATGCTAGCAATGGGTTGCTCCTGCTCTTCTAAGACCAAGTTCTTGTCCATTTTGAACATGTTCAGTTTGAGATGCATGGCATTTGATATTCAGCTTGGAATTAATAAGTGTTGGGGCACAGCGTCCATGACTGAACATTTCCATAATGGATATTATGTCCTTTGGCTCAGCAATCATCTATAAATTAATATTAAACAATAATTTCCAGGCTGCTGAACACATGGTGAGTGTTCATCCTTCATATTCTGGCTTAATATCCTTCCAGCTTTTTTCTACCCTTGAGATCCAGAAATGTGCCTCTTGGGACAATAAAACAACCCAGGAATTGACATGGTGTGTTGAAGACAGATATTCACTGAGTAATTGCGTAGCTGGCGTAGAATGCCAGAACCAGGATCTCGCCTCGTTATTATGGCTTCTTTCAAACTACTGAGACAGTATTTCTAAGCCCTTCTCTGCTCTGTTCTTATCACTGTTCTCATCAGATGTTGACATTCCTGAAAAACTAATAACCAATTTTAACAGTAAAGTTATTACAAATTTGTAAAATGACTTGCTCTTGGAGTACATTGTCACAAGTGGAAAAGGAGCTCATGACCTAGTCAACATTTATAATGGTTTCAAAATAAAGGTTACTGCACAGGCAAGTGCAGAGGATGCTGGCATCTCCATGCTGTCAGGAGGTTAGTAATATAATTCTTCCAGGGTGTCTGTCCTGCCCAGTTCTCTTTCTTTCTAGAACTGCTGTGGGCTTAGAGTTAAATAGAGGACAGAAACTATTTAGAGGAAGAAGGGATAACTAAAAAAAAAAAAAAAAAAACATATGTTAGTATTTCTTAACATAATACATTTTGTAGGCACAAAATAGTTAGAATTATCCTATAGGCTAATTGAAATTTAGAAAGGCAAACGTACAATTTTTATAATGAAAATGTCTGAGTGGTTATATTAAAATTATATTCTAATATCGAGGTAACAGATACAACGAGAAGGCCACAATTCCTTCATCAAATAATCTTTAATCTAACGTGCAATTAAGAAGAAATATTTAGAGCGAGTTACGTGGTTTAATGCCTTTAGTCCCAGTAACTGGGAGGCTGAAACAGATTGGTTACTGAGGATTCCAGGTCAACCCGGGCTATGCTGTGAGTTATCGATTAAAGGAAAGCAAAAGAGTTATAGTGTAGAAAGTAAGGGTGGTTGTTATTCTTAGGATAAAGGTGCCAGGCCCAGCAATGGATGCCAAGCTTCAGTGAGTGTGCTCAGCTGCTGCACCACAGTGAGTGGATGCTGAGGTTGGTCATGGCAGCTCAGACTTCCATCCCAAACTGAGTAGATGGTGACATCATGCCTTCTTCCTGAAATAGCTAGTATTTCCTAAATTGGTCAGTTTACTCACTATATTCCGGTCAGAACATGTCAGGATCCCAAAGATTCATCTCCCAAGCGAGGACAAATACTGGAATCACTCATACCAAGAGCAGGCATCCAGCCTTTCTCCCCAACTCCTTGCCCTCAAATGAAACATCCCATGGCTGCCCTTTCTTCTACATCACACATTTTCCACACATAGGTTACCCACATGAGAATCACAGTTGTGCAGTGTTTTCTTCCTAAAAGGCAAAGAACCCAAGCCTTGAGCCAGCTTACATAGTTCCACGGAGCAGGAGATGGTTGCATTGACCCAGCTGTTTATAGTAACACCACCTTGCACTTCAGTGCTGACCAGAGTCTGTGCTGGCTGAATTGTACTCACTCTTTCCGTATGTATTTGTCAACATTTAAGGACATCTCCGTACAAAAAACTGTGCTAGCCTCCTGGTTTGGGGAGTTTTGTTTGTTTCGTTTGGTTTTGGTTTATGAACTGGGTTCAAACTATAATAATTTTCAAATGTATTGCCCATCCTGTTGCTCTGTGTTACCAATATCACTATAGATTTTGCTAAAAGCAGGCAGGAGCACCTGGGCCATACCGTGCTGCCACGAACCTCTCACTTTTCGGTAACTAGTCTACCGCTTCTAAACGTAAGCTCTCCTGAAGTCTCAGGGCAGCAGTGCTGTGTTTTCTCTGATGCTGCTCAGCATCCCCCACGCAGGCTGGAGTGCTATGACACCCGTGCCTTCGGTTGGCAACATCCACACAGACTACTAGATCCATAGCGCTTTCCTCTGTGTGGCTACATGCCAGCCAAAAGGTTTACACTATCAAAAAGAAATCCATGTTCATGCAAGAAAGTCAAGGAATTGTGCGTTGCTCTTTCTTTGAGGGAGTTAACTACGTATGCACGAATAACAGTCTAATGGCCAAATTAGAGAGTGGACTTTCTAATCCCTCCGTTCTTTTAGGTAAAAAGGTTTATTTAAATCACTTTGCTTATCTAAGAGATCAATGAATTTAAGATTTCTGTCTTTAAAAGTTATTGTCTGATATCACTGGTTGAATATATGGCACTGGTTCACAACAGTGGCTGCTCAGTACAATTACAATACAACAAATTACTAAGAATGGAAACTAACACTGAATGTGCACTGTGTCAATTTATATTAGAGATTTACGAGCCAACTTGCCGAAAGGTATTTTGATTTTTAACAAATGCCATATCCGACTGAAAAGAAGGCATTATACATTTTGACATTTTCTGAATTACGACTTTGTATACTATTTTATGTGTTGGGCATTATATCAAGATAAGATTTAAATGTCAGCAAAACAACTGATATCTGCTATTAAGATAAAGATGGGTTTTTTTTATATGCTTAGAACCCTTTTTGGAACAACCTTACCAAGTCCAGCTGGTGTTCGCTGCATTCTTCAGTGTCGGAAAGCAGTTATCTGACCATAAGCACAGGAAGGGCTCTATACAACACAGACAGTCATCATCATCATTTACAGTGAATAAGTCTGATTAAAATAACATGAAGATCTGACAACAGGCATCTATCATGGTATACACCTATCATGGTATAAATTATAGACAGTCTTGTATGTGTCATAAAACCACGACAGTAACCTAATAGCTCTTTAATGTATATTAATAGAGATATTTTTATCAATCCAAACCACTTAAAATGTTAAATATATTAAATTGTGACTAGTTTTATAAATTCTGTGATGGCTTTCTGTCTCTAGAATTAAGATTTGAAAGCTTCAGGCTCCAGCCTTCTACCCAAAAGAGACTCAGAACTAGCCTTTGCACTAGTAACATGCAAAGGCTTGTAACCAGCTAGTATAAAGTTCCACGTTTTTGTTTTTGTTTTAGTTTCAGTTTTTTTTGTTTTTTTTTTTAATTTTTTTTTAGGTAATTTTTCTATACTTCAGGAAGAAGGAGGAGGAACTATACAAAAACAATGATTATTACATAGTACAAAAATCGTATACTATGTACCAAAGCTTTCATTCATACATACATTCACGCATATGTTTTAAAAGGTCATGCCAATCATAATTTCCAGTACACAACATTAGGTACTAGCCTCAGGTCATGAGGAATTGAGTCAGGCTGTACCACGCAGTACGCCCTAGCCGTAAATGACGTAGCCTCAGCCTGACAGGTCAGCTCCACCTGCAGAAACAATATGATTGTGCATCCAAACCACCCAGGCTGCTTCCAGACAAACCACAAAACACGGATGTCGCTTCCTGGTAGCTGCCCGTGTGCGCGTGTGTACCTGTTTCTCAGCCACTCTAAGCATGTTCAACATTTGTCCCACAGAAAGTCTGGGGCCTCTTGCTGTTCCAGTAAGGCAGCCTCATGGTCAGAAGACCCCTTGGTTATTGTGACTATTTTTCTCTGTGTGAATCCAGTTGGTCCCCAATCCTTCTTGCTCTCCTCCAAGTTTTCCTCATCCATCTTCCTCTGATACCTCCCTTAACTTCTTCCTCCCAGACTTTCTGAACTCCGGGCTGAGAGGCCTTGCCCCTTTAGATGCTGACACCGCATCCAAGCTCTGCAGTACAAGGGGAGCTTCCAGCTGGCTCTGACTTAGAGATGCCAGAACCAGACCCCAGAAACGCCAAGTCTTGAGGTCCCAGGACCTCCCGGATCTCTACTGAGTGTATGGCTCCCCCAAGCCTTAGGAGCCTGGGGACGCTCACCTCCCAGCTCTCATTTTCTTCTTCCCCAAACCTAGGGTACTCCTCAAGTGGGTTTAGACTGAAATTTCATTTCTTTGGGGCCTATTTCAATTCCCTGATAGTCGGAGTGAGAGACACAGTATCTATTTAGAATATCCTTATTTCTTCTGTAAAAACTCTATTTTAAGGAACAGGCAGAGGAAAAGGAAAATCACAAAAAAGGGAACAATCACAAAATATAAACATAATAAATTGTATAGTTCCTGAAAATCAGCTCAGTCATTAATTTAAATTGTTCTAAATTATCTTGCCTTTAAGGAGGCTTTTATTTTCAATTAAATATATAACTATTTGTATTTACATTTATAGCTAAATTTAATTGCCATAGATATAAGGCCTGTTTGTGCAATATGACTTCAACCAATTTTCAATTATTTCTTCACAAAGGATTATGAAATAAAGCAAGAAGGCTTGGGAGTTTCATATATAGATCTTGGCTTTTGTGAACTGATAAGGAAATATGTTTCTTTGAATAATTTTCAAATTATTAAAATGACATGTGAGGGTTTTTCTTCTGGAAACAGAATAGTTTCTGGTGAAACTCATATGTAGACAGAACCATTAAGCCATACTTTGTCTTCTCTGTCTAAGGTTCTGATGAAGTGTTCCCTGTTGCTAAAAAACCAGACTGTGCACTGAACAGCTAAGCTCTCTCTCCATCCGTGAATTAAAGACTCTTTTGTTGCAATGTAAGTGCAGTAACTTGTGGTGCTTTAAAAATGCTGTGAGCAAAGGCTGGGGACTTTGCCACCTTGTCCTTTCTGTGGCTTCTCACAGGAGCATTGGTAGGTGGGGAAACTCAACTCCCAGGTGTGTCCCAGAGCCACTCCTGCAGAGGAGATCAGGAACCCAGCCCTGCACTTCAGCATCACTTCAGAAGGGACAGCCAGAGAAGCAAGAGCTGGGACAGTGCTTTGGAAGGTCATGGTAGAGAGAAAAATATACAGCAGATGACCAGGCCTGGCTTGGCTAGGAGTTTGGAAATGAGACTGGATCAGTTTGGAGAAGGACTTTCTTCTTCTCAAAGGAAAGAACTAACACTTGGTCTGTGAAATAGAAAATGGAATGAAATAAAGGTCTAGTGGACCATCTCTGTGTCTCTGTGTGAGTATGTCTCTCTCTCTCCATCTGGTAGGCAACCAAGAGTAATGACAATATCCTGTATTGTTTTGCGACTCTCCAATATAATCCAACCAACAACTTGAGGAGAAATATCTCATATGTGGTACTACTTTTTAAATTTTGAAATATATGGCTCCTGACAGAAGCAGAATCTCCTATGTGGGGTATTTCTAAACGTGTGTGTGTATGTGTGTGTGTGTGTGTGTGTGTGTGTGTGTGTGCTTCCACGTGGCTTCTTCAAACATCTTGAGTTACCACCACTACCACCACTTTCCTGATCTACCCTCCCACTGCTCTCCTCACTTACAAAACATCTGATCCATGGTAGGGAAAAATGTCTGTTTTACTCATCATTCAATCAGTTAGGGACCCAGGTTGATAGATGTTCTAACGTTCTCAACACATGACTCCTTAGTTATGGGACCAACATCTACCTAACAGATGGAGAAGGAAACAGCCGCAGACCCTATTGGCGTGTCTATGAGTCATTTCTTTTCCTTCTCAGCACATTCCATTGGCTCAGATTTAGCTGGGTAACCTTCAAGAAGAGCCTAGCCATGCAGCCAAGGCCTGGGTGGCCTTTCGTTGCTCCCTCTTGCCTTCTTTTCTCCTCTAGTTATCCTTCCTCTTTTTCATCACCCCTCAGTCTAAGTCTCTGTCATTGCTTTCACTCCCCAGCTTCCTAATGGCCCTGTGAGCATTTATCCTTAGATCCTGAAGGTAGAATTGGGGAGCAGTGAGATGGGACAGGAGGAAAGACAGGATCCATACCTACTATACTGCTTGTTAAAGGGAAAAATAGACAGTTTTTCCATGCCTTACATGCTATGTGTATGCCCACTTGGCATAAGGAATGGGTACTTTCTTTTTATTCCCCAAAGATAACACTGCCTCTACACTTTTGTTATTTACCACCCAACATGTCAGCCTTCTTGTACACATTATAGATTATCGAGACCTTTGGCACTGATGCAACCCTTTAATCAGGTTTTTAAATAAGGGAACACAAAGTGCATTAACTAATCAAGGGTAATTCACTTGCTTATAAATAGATAAACATTTAATATATAATAGATAAACACATAAATGAATAATAGACAAGCATATAGATAATATAATTATGCATAGATAAACAAGAAATAGATAAAATACTTCTGTTTGTATATATTTGAAATAATTTAATCTCCAGATATTCTTGGCAGTAGTAATATTTAGAAGCAGTGAAGAAATAAGTGTCAAATATTACAAAGCATTTTGTGTATGTGTGTGTTTGTGTACATACACATAAGCACACACATATCAACAGTCAACAATGCATGAAGGAATATAAATTTTGGCATTTCCTTCCAGACTATTTTATTTAGAATATAACTGATATCCTAATATATATATATATATATATATATATATATATATATATATATATAATATTTATCTGACTTAAATATGTAAATATTCTTAGTTTCAGTAATCAAAGCATATACCATGTAAGCATTGAGAATGGAGTTTGGATGTCCAGAATCCACAGAATTCTAGGCGGTAGTGTTGGGCCAGATCTGGGAAGGAAGAGACAGGGAATCCCCTGGTACACATTCAATAGCCATACTAGTTACATCGCTAAACTTGTATTCAATTGACAAACCATGTCTCAATGAATAAGTGAACAAGGAAGACTCCCAATTTCAACTGTGGAAATGCACACAAAATTTGCATATACACTGGCACATGCTCATGCATCTACACTTACGTAAACATGTACACCACACAGATTTATTTTAAGCAATTTATGGAAGCCAAAAGTTTACTTTGGTGCATAGTTTGAGGGCCCAGTCCATCGTGGCAGGAATACCAAGACAGCAGCAGGAGGTTGAAGCAGCTGGTCACACTGTCTCTATAGCCTGGAACAAGAGAACAGTGACTATTCATACTCAGCCAACTTGTAGCTTTTTATGAAGTTCAGGCTCCAAGCCAAGAGAATGGTGCTACTCACCATGATGTGATCTTCCAACCTCAGTTAACCTAAT
Organism: Mus pahari; assembly: GCF_900095145.1. Taxonomy (NCBI): domain Eukaryota; kingdom Metazoa; phylum Chordata; class Mammalia; order Rodentia; family Muridae; genus Mus; species Mus pahari. The sequence goes on from NC_034611.1 coordinate 40,467,383, forward strand.
CAAGATTATTCTGAACAAGCCCGGAAATCTAGTCTAAAAAAAAAAATCTCTCAGAGGTATCTGCAGAGGTTGTCTTCTACATAACTCCAGAGCCTTTCAAACTGATGGTCAACAATAACCTTTACTATAGAAATGGCTGAAAGGAAAACTTAAACTAGCAACGATTTCCTGGCTATTCTCAGGATGCATTCTTAGGATGTTTATGACCTTGTTTTAATCTGGAGAGATTTGGGGGATATTGGGTCAGTCACTGGTGACATTAGGAAACAGCATCTGGTCTCAGACCCTGAAAAAACAGAATACATAAATCACCAGTCAGTCTATACAATGCCTAAATCAGCAAAATCGCTCCATTCAGTTTGCCTAGTGTTTCAAGTGAGTGCACAGACTAAATCATAGTCCCTACTGAACACTTTTGATGGTATCCTTTAAGGTCTCTAATTAAAGCTAAGCTGTGTGCACGTACTTTCTACCTCAATTTGATGCTCACTGTGGCATGGAAGTTGAATAGGGTGCCTCTTGAGATCAACACGACATAATTTTCAGACATAGAATTTTAAAGTAAAAAGGGCAATCACTACGGTCATAAAACAACTATAATCACTTTGTTTAAATGCAAGAAGTGTAGAGTACATCATTTTATTACTTCATGCTGCAAGGATATCAATCAATGGTTGTTTAGTTCAGGAAATCAAGCAGAGAGAAAGAATTTTTAAATTGAAGTGGTTCAACCAGAAGAGTTAGAGCTATACACGACTTTATTGTCCACTAGGAAGAAATTTTACATGCAAACACACAACTCACATACAATTGTCTGCTAAATTCTTTCAATATGAATTAACTAAATATCTGAAATATCCTGTAGTTAGAAGATGATAAAATTTTAGATATTTTACAAGAACATTTAGGGAAATTCAAAATAGGAAGAAAATTAGCACAGCTTCTTTGAAAAGCTTTTAGCTGCACAGTCTTCTGCATTTAGCCTTGATATGCCCTTTATAGGATGGGAGAAGAAAGGTCAAACCTTAATTTTTGATCTACAGGTTTCTTGCTTATTGGTATTGAACCAAGGCAATTTTAGAATCCCAAACATACATGAAGACAAATAAACTTGAAGTGCTGAGAGAAGACTTTACTAAATGGACTCATGAACAAAATGGCAATCCCAGAGGTTCATGATCAGATATGCACGCAGAGTAGACCACATTACCTACATGCAGATCCCCTTACAAACATACTCACATGTCTATCTAGAACACATAGATCAACACATAAATGCATACATGACATACAAAAGACATACAAACATCATGTACTAATACACATGTAGAAGTTGTATGACGATCTCTTGCATGTACCAGCTATATACATAAAACCACAAACACATTTCTATACTCAAAAATGTGTTATCCTAAGAGATGGAAAGTATTCACAAAAAAACATTCACTACCTCATTACCTTTTCTCTATCCTATTTATAACAAAAACTTAATTATGATGACTGAAGACATTGATAATTTTTTTAAAGACAACTCTGAGATTCTACCTCACACCCATCAGAATGGTTAAGATAAAAAATAAAAACTCAAGCGACAGCACATGCTGGTGAGGATGTGGAGTGAGGGGAACACTTTTGCAACCTTGTACAATCACTCTGGGAATCAATTGGATGGTTTGTCAGAATACTGGGAATAGTTCTACTCCTGGGCACATAACCAAAAGATGCTCCACCATCCCACAAGGACACTTGTTCAACTATGTTCATAACAGCTTTACTTGTCATAGCCAAAAACTGAAAACAGCGCAGATGTTCCTTAACTGGAGAATGGATAAAGGAAATGTGGTTCATTTACACAATGGAGTACTACTCACCTATTAAAAACAAGGACACCATGAATTTTACAGGTAAATGGATGGATGGAACTAGAAAATACCATCCTGAGTGAGGTAACCCATACCCAAAAGAACATGCATGTATGTATATAACTCACTTATAAGCAGGTATTAGCCACAAAGTACCTTACAAATAACAAGGAGAGCCTAAGAAGGCTGGTTGAATCTTTCTCAGAAGGAGAAATAAATATTGGATATGGATGGAGGGTGGGGACTGGATGGGAGATGGGGTGGAAAGGACAGACAGGAAGGGGGCTCTCAGGAGAGCAGGGGAGAAAGAATGGAAATTGGCAGTGGGCAGAGGGGCCATCTCTAGGATGTGCCAGAGATCTGGGACAGGGGGTGACTATGAGAGAGACTCTAGCTGAAACTCCTAGCAGTAGAGATATGGATCCTGAAGGATTCCCAGTGAAGCAACCCACCTACAAAACCTTTAACCTAAAGCGTGTCCTGCCTGTAAGATGTGCAGGGACAAAGATAGAGCAGAGACGGAGGAACTGGCCAGCTAATGACTGGTCCAAATTGAGACCTATCCCATGGGCAAGAACCAATCTCTGACATTATTAATGATACTCTGTTATGCTTGCAGACAGAAGTCTAGCATAACTGAGAGAGTCCTCTGAGAGGCTCCATACAACAGCTGACTGAAACAGATGCAGAGACCCACAGCCAAGCATTAGATAAAGCTCAGGGAGTCTTGTAGAAGAGTTGGGGGGGGGGAGGATTGAGGGACCCAAACAGAACAGAGACTTTACAGGAAGACCAACCGAGTTAACTAACCTGGACCCTTGGGGACTCCCAGAGACTGAACCACAACCAAAGAGTGAGCACAGGCTGGACCTTGACTTCCCCTGGCGTATATGTAGCAGATGTGCAGCTTGGTCTTCGTGTAGATTTCCCAAAAACTGGAGTGGGGGGATATTCCTGGATTTGTTGCCTGCTTGTGGATCCTGTTCCCCTAACTGGATTGTCTTGTCTGGCCTCAGTGAGAGGCAATGATTGACAAGCTGGGGTGGTGGTGGTGGTGGTAGTGGTGGTGCCCATTAGGATGTCCAGGGGGGGCTCCTCCTTATCAGAGGAGAATGGGAGGAGGGCTAAGGAGGAGGTTCAAGGGGCAGGACTTGGGGGACAGGGAGTGCGGATAGCAGGATGTAAAGTAAATAAGCAAATTAGATTTTAATACTCCATCTAAATATGCAGGCCATAGTAAAAGAGAGGTATTAGATTATACAGCATCACTTATCCAACACAAACATGAAGAAATATTGCCTTATTTTTTATTTATCTCCGCCATCCTGCTCATTCATTGGCATAGGCTGTCTCTCATATCTCCAGCTCGATTAAGTCTTTATATAGAGCGTCTACATAAGTCTTATGTAACCTCACAGTGGTAAACTGAGTTAGATGTGAGACACGTGAAGAACCTAATAGACAATGAGTCAAAATTCCTTGCCAAAGGATTAGATGCCAAAGAAATAGAAAAAAGAAGAGTGTTATATTTTCACACTCAGCCAATGACATTATCCCATGACTCTTTATGTCTGTGGGTCAATGGTGATGCTGTGTGCTCTGAACTGTTTGAATGCTGGCTCTTTAACTTTTTATGTTTTTTATGTTAGGAGGGCTGATGATCCCAGGAGGATAATTGTGCATAGGGGTGTCACTAGTTATGGAAATAATAAGTTGTCTAGTCTATCAAAGCAATCAATAAAGGAAAAAATAGAGATTACAGTGTTGAAAGCATCTACAGGTCAATAAAAACTTCAAAACTGCTCTGTGCAGCACCAGACTTACATTGGCACTTAAGATCATTTGCTATATAAATTATATCGACAAAATTAGGTGACACTGAAGAAACTGGAACGTTTGTTTCCATAATCTTGCTACCAACATCTCTCAGCAGTGTAAGAATTTTTTTTTTTGTAATGACTCATTTTCTTCTTCACTCCTTCCCTGATTTCTACATCAATACCTCTCATATTGTTTTTCCTTTATATTGGCTAGTTGATTTGTCTTATCTTTAAGCCAAGGAGGCACACACACACAGACACACCCCTTCAGTTAAGTGATATATTCTAAAAGTTACAAATCCCAATTCTATATATGAACTATACCAAAACCATAGAGAGAGATACCACACACATATCTTTCTATATATAAACTATGCCACAGACACAATTAGTATTCAGGAAAGTATGCCATCTAGGAACAATAGTGACACATATACTTTGGCAAGAACCAACACCTCTCTAATTGGACTTAAGGTCTGCTCAACAAGATGGAAACCATTCCCAGTACTGGAACCTGACTTCACCCAGTTAGTGAAGTCATGGAGAATCTACAGCCACGACTTTATTAAACCAATGTAATTCCTATTACCCTCTACATGTCTGTCCTCACTACTTTTCCAAGAAGCTTCGCTTTAGTATAGACCGAGATCATTACAGAAAACCACAACCAATCAAAATGCAGAGTCGTAGAGCCTGGTCTCAACGGATGCATCTAGAAAACAACTTCTGCATCTAAGGTCTGGGGAGCATGATGGAAGAGAGGGGAGAAGTATTGTAACAGCCAGAGGATCAGCGAATTTCCTGTGAAGCGATGTTTCCTAGTCATGTCAGATGCTATACCCATAAAAGGTACGACTGCCCAAACGTGAACTGAGCAAGTGCAAGAGCATGCCAACGTGCATGGCTTGCCCTGTGAGACCTCAACCGGACACAAAGAATTGCAAGCAACTCTGATTAGAGTATGAGAAATAGTCCTCCCTGCGGAAGAGAACATCAATATTGAAGTTGGTTATCAATCACTTATCCAATACCAAATGGTCAGATCTGAAAATATACATAGATGAACACACTCCCATTTATAATAGCTTCAAAGAAAATAAAATATCTTGGAACAAACGTACCCAAGGAGATGAAAGAGCTCTACAGCAAAAACTTTAAATCTCTGGAGAAAAGATAGAGGAAAATACTAGAAAATATAAAGGCCTCCCAGGTTTATGAGTTGATAGAATTAATATTACAAAATGATCATTCTGTCAGAAGCATATTTGTTGCAATACCTATCAAAACCCCCACAGAATTCTTCACAGAAATAATGAAAATATTTCTAAAATTCGCATAGAATCACAAATGACCCCAAGTAGCTAATGTAATCATGGGCAATCAATCAATCAATAAAACAAATGGCTCCCACAATGATGGAGGTATTACTCCCCTACATTTCCAGATATAACACAGAGATACAGGAATACAAACAGGGTGATAGTGGTACCGGTGGAGTAGAATAGAAGATCCAAGCATGAGTGCTCATAGATATAGCCATCTGACACTTGACAATGGTGCCTATTACACACACACACACACACACACACACACACACATATATATATATATATATATATATATATATATATATATATATATATATAAAACCAAAGGTGGTGAGAAGCTGGATGTCTATCTGCATATCTATAAAATTAGACCTCTATCTATCACCTTGTTTAAAAACTAACTCCAATTGGACCAGAAACTTCGATTTGAACCCTAAAATGCTAGAAAAAAAAATCTATAGGCAGCAGCCTTCAAGATGTAAGTATCGGAAAGAACGTTCTGATAAGGTTCCGTTTGCCCAGGAATGAAGGCCATCACTTGACAGAAATAAGTAAAAAAAACCTAACCCCACAGAGTAGAAGACATAGTATCCAGGACATGTGACGAACTCAAAAACAGAGTCCAAACAAGCAAACAATAACCCCTTTAAAAAACAGGCTCTGGATCTGAACAAAGGATTCCCAACAGGAAAAATAAGCACCCCAGAAGACTACGAAGTCTACCTTAGTAGTCGGGGAAATCAAATCGAAACAACTTGGAGATTTCATCTCCTTGCAGTCCGAATGGCTAAGGTAATCAAAACAATCAAAAAATAAATGTTGGCGAGGACATGAGTGAAGAGGACCTCTCGCTCACTGTGTGTTTGGTAAATCTGTGCTGCCACTCTGGAAATCAGTGTGAAGAATCCTCAAGAGGCTAAGACTAAAGCCACCTCGTAACCTGGCTTTAGCATCTTCCGCACATGTCTACTCCACAGGCAGTTAGTCAGCGGTGCTCATTGCCACTCTGTTCAATAGCTAGGAAATGGAAAGAACCCAAATGCCCTTCAGCTGATAATTAATAATAAAAACCATGGCATTTTTTCGTGGTGTAAATGGAATACTATTTGTAGAACAACATAGGATCAATAAACTTACAGGTAAGTGAATGGAGCTCGGAGACACCGTATTAAATGATGTAGCACAGATGCAGAAGAAGCACATGTTCTTGCTCATCTGTGCTTCCTAGTTCCAAATCTTCAGATGTGAGCATATAACCGGGAGTAACCACAGAAACCAAGAAAATAAAAAGCTACCATGGGTCAGGGGATAGAGGAGGGAATAGCAGGAGGGAGGCGTTATGCAGTTAGTGAGAGATGGGCAATTAGGGAGCAGGGAAGGAGGTCATTACAGGAAAGGGAGGGATAAGCTACAGAAAGGAATTTTGCAAAAGCCACAAAAAGTCATATTTTACCATGACCTAATATTACATTTATAACATATACATGTGTGTTTACATATGTGTATAGCTTAAAATAAGTTTTCCCAATTGGGGTGAAAATACTCCTGAGAGCCATGGTCTAATAAAGACCTCAGTTCTGTGCATGAAAACCTTTTATGCTGTTGGTCAAACACTCCTCAAATAATACAGTCTCTCTGGAGCCAACTATGGTGTAAGACTCCTTGCCCCCATCAACCTTCCATCTTTCATGTCTGGAAAAACCAAAATCAAGTGGATGCAGCTTTCGAGTTACGCAACTTACTTGAGATGCAGGCTCGCCCACCTTGAACCACAGTTGCAGCAATCTTTCTGTGGTAACCCTAGAGCGAGAGTTCCCCTTGACAGCTGATTTCCACCGCTTCAGTAGCACTCTCAGTTGGGGGCGCTCTTATTTAGATGAATCTACGTTTTCATAAGATGGAGCCTTTGGTGGGTGTGGTCTTGCCTTCAGCAAACCATCATGTGCCTGAGTACCATGTCTCCTTGTAATGATGCTAATCTCTTCAACAGTTACATCTGATTTCAGTTCTGCCTCATCCCTAACTTCAAACCTGCTAATACTTTTCTTATCAACTTGCATATTCTTTTCATATCTCTCTGTTCTGCTCTTTATTCTCTCACACTGTGGTTCTGAATCAGGGCAACGAGCAATAACCAAGACAGCCTGGATGCCATCCTGTCTGGAAATTTCCTCTACCAGCTACCTGAGTACCAGCCTTACGCAGATGCTTGGGACACGGGAAGAATGAAGCTAGACTCATTGCCAGATACTGCAGTCATGGTCTTGACTCCAGTTCCGGAGATAGTCATTGCTTCCCTCTGAAGCATCATGAGCCGGGCTGCCCCTGTGACAGTGCTGCATTAGCTCGGTGATGCATGAGGCTTTAACTCTAGGGTCGTTCTAGTCCAAGGTTTCAGACACTTCCATGCCAATCCCAAATTCTCAAGATCTACAAGGTCAGGGTTATCTCAGGAGAACCCCCACTTCTCTGTATTAGTTTTGTCATCACTGAGACAAAATACCTATAAAACAAACAAACAAACAAACAAAAACCCAAGGAAGCAGAAGGTTGTTTTGGCTCAGTTTGAGAACCCAGTTCATCAGAGAGAAGTCATGCTGGACGGAACTGGAGGCATGACGGAGCTGGTCACACTGTATTTGTAGTCAGGAAGGAAAGATAGGGAGAATGCTGGCTCTCACCTTGCTTTCTCCTCTTTATGTAGTCTAGGACCCCAGCCTTTGGAATGGCACTGCCCACAGAGGTTGGGCCTCCCCACCCCTATTAACCTAACCTAGTCACCCCCTTGCAGATGTTGCCATAGGTTTACTTTTTAGGTCCTATCATCTGGCTAGCTGCATAAAGAGAAATGGTGTTCTAGGATTAGAGAGATGTCTCAAATATTTGCCAAAATCTTCCAGAGCACCACAAAACCATTCTAAGGAAAGAGAGAGAGATGGAGAGGGGGAGGGGGAGGGGGAGGGGGAGGGGGGAGAGAGGCTATCAGAGGACATATGAAGGACAAACTCGTGTCCAGCAATGACAGCCCACGAGCAATTGCTTAGGATGATGGAAATGCTGTGCTGTTGTCAGAAGTCACATGGTGTGAGTGAACCTGGAAGTATGACATGTATAAATGAAGAACTGGACTTGTAATTGCATTGAGGTTTAATGAAAGTAACTGTAAACAGCCACGTGACTCATCTATCAGACCATGGAAGTGGAAGTCTTTCAAGTGCACAGATCCCAGGAACCTCTCTGTAAAAAACCACAGTCCTGACCAAAAGTATGTCTGTCCAAACTTAGATACTGAATCATCAGGGAAGGGCCATTGTAATCTGCTTACTACAGACTATTCATACGTTGAAACCTAAACCTAACTGTAGAATGTGAGATGGTTGGGGTTAAATGAGGTCCTAGCAAGAGTCCTAACCTTTCTGGTGTTTTTACAAATAGATGAAGTCACAGATCCATGGTTAGGAGCCCACACTGCTCCTTGCAGAGGACCCGAGGCTGGTTCCCAGCACTGAGGTCAGGAGGTTTACAACTGCTTGTAACTCCAGCTTCAGGGGATCCAAGACTTCATTCAGGCCTCCAGGAACACCTACACTCAGGTGCACACAGCCAGACACCAACACAAACACATACAGAAAATTAAAGGAGAAGCAAGCTTTTTTGTTTGTTTGGTTGGTTGGTTTTTTTTTTGTTGTTGTTGTTTGCTTGGTTTTTTCGAGACAGGGTTTCTCTGTGTAGCCCTGGCTGTCCTGGAACTCACTCTGTAGACCAGGATGGCCTCGAACTCAGAAACCTGCCTGTCTCTGCCTCCCAAGTGCTGGGATTAAGGCGTGTGCCACCAAAAGGAGATGGAATTCAATCATTGACACCAGAGATGGTTGTATATGGAGGATAAACCCACAAAAGAGGACTCTCAGTAGAAGCCAAATCTTATCTTGGAACTGTAAGAAAATTAATTTCTGCTGTTTAAATCACACAATATGTAGTATTTTTGTTAACAAAAACCACAGAAAATTATAATTGTAAGGTAGTTAACATAGCATGATACATATTTTAAATTTTAATATCAAGTTAAAGGTTTTTAGAATTTTTTCCACTGCCCCTCCTTCTCCTCCATCATGACCACCTTCTAGTAAAAGTACTTATTTCTTGACCCATTCCTCTGAACTGAGAACCCACAATCACCACCCGTGGTAAGGCTCAGAATCTTGCGGTGGAGCATTTAGAGGTGGAAACAAATTATAAACTGCAATTACCTGCCGTTAAGAATTATTTTTACATCCTTTGCAATTTAAATTCTAAAAGCCATATTACTGACAGTTAAGTGGCAGTTCCCGATGGAGAATGACAGGCTTTAAAATGTGACTCCACGCAAGATTGAAGGGAAATTTCTGGTTCCTGGGTCCTGGGTTGGTGCTATGAAGGTCAGCATTAAGTAAGACATTTGCATAGTAGCTGGGCTTTAGAGAGCTGCATAAATTACCTCTTCAGGGCCATCCATTCCAAAGATAACTGTTAGAGTGTGGGGAGGTAAGCCACACTCTCCCTTGTTTTTCTAGTCAACAAAATATGCTATCATCTTTTACCCCATGTATTTTCTCAAGCTGAGTGTTGTTCTCATACATGGTTTGTTTTCTGTGATACGCTCTAATTCTTTACATGGTTGCTGGGCACGGTGTGACCTACAACAGCACTTGGAATCCTGAGGGCATCTGAGCATGACAGGAAGACTGTGGTTTTGCTGCAGTGTAAAGAGTCTTCACAGATAACCTGCTGCAGTAGACATTTTCTATCATTTAAAACAAAGGCTACCTACCAAAAGGCAAATCTTACCAAATATACTTAAATGGTCCAACCTTATTTACAGAAACTCAGAGATCTTCATAGAAACCCATTTCTATGTTTTCCCATATTACTAATAGGCAGCTCTAATTAGGAACTTTTTTTTTTTCATTAAGAAAAATCTCATAGGAAACAGTGTTAAAACCGTGTGTCCTCTAAGATGTACGAGGTAGAATCAGTTTTCACTGTGCTACTGTTCACAGACAGCATGGAGTCAGTCCTTCTGGCAAGACCTTGTGTGCTTTGGACATTCAGGTCTCTTTCTGCATTAACATTTAACTCTGAGGGACTTATACTTTCTAGATTTTTGGATACTAAGCAACTCTTGTGAATATATCAATGGGTTATAATGAAAGTTCATAGCCTTTCTATGTCTTCTTGACAGTGTTTCAGACTAAGAGTGAATGAGAATAATTTGACTCTACAGCAGTGTGTGTGTGTGTGTGTGTGTGTGTGTGTGTGTGAATGTGTATATGTGTTTGTGTGTGTGTTTGTGAGTATGGATGTGAGCATGTGTTTGTAAGAGTATGTGTGTGTGAATGTATGTGTGAGTGTGTGTATGTGTTTGTGTGTATGTGTGTATATATTTGTAAGTGTATGTGTGTGTGAATGTGTGTATGTGTGAGTGTGTGTGTGTATGTGTTTGTGTGTATGTGTGTATATGTTTGTAAGTGTATGTGTGTGAATGTGTGTATGCGTATGTGTATATGTGTTTGTGTGTATGTGTATGTGTTTGTGTGTATGTGTGTGTGTTTGTGAGTGTGCATATGTGTTTTGTAAGTGTATGTGTGTGTGAATGTGTGTGTTTGTGTGTGAGTTTGTGAGTGTGTGTGTGTGCGTGTGAGTGAATATATATGTCTCTGTATGTTTGGCTTGTCCCACTTGATGGATCTTCTATTTCCTCTGCAATATTTCGAATAAAACTGTCTAATCTTACTTGTATGGAAGTTTTGTTTCAATGGGGGGAACTTGTTAATTAGGAAAACAGCAATTGGATGTGAAGTATTCTACTGTGGGTAGTCACCACACACATTGTAATACACCATTTACTCTGAATTTGAAACCACAAGATAAATTTGCTACATTTTGAGTTCATACATTTCAAGTTTTATTGCTTTCCTGGAATATTGTCTGTTTCAGTTTTTATTGTATATATTCACTGCACAAGTGCTGTGTTCCGTAAGAATATTTCCATACAACTGTGTATTTTACATTGAGAATATTCCCCCCAGCCCCCTTCCCTTGCCCTCATTAGCTGTGTTTCCCTAGACACTTTTCTTCTGCATTCATGTCATATATACATACATAATCGTGGGTATTTATATATAATCTAGGAATCAAAAATGAGAAAAAATGTTTATCTTGATGATACAAGCTTATTATGATTACTTCTTTTTGCATCCACTTTCCTGCAGTTGACATAACTTCATTTTTCTTTATGACTGAAAACCATTCCATAATGTGGATAGCCTGCACTTTCTTTGTCCAGTGCTCTATTGTTAGACACCTAGGGTGGTTCCATCAGTTAGCTCGTGTAACTAGTACTGACGTAAACATTAGTGTATAGCTGTCTCTGTGATATGTTACTTTGGCGTCCTTTGGGTCAACACAGAAGTGGTGTGGCTGGGTCATATAGGATCTATTTTTAGTTTCGTTATGATGTTTCCAGATTCATTCCCACAGGAGCTGTACTAGTTTACCTTGCCCCGCCATTGTCTACTATGGTCTATAAAAGGTTCCATTTGTCAATATCCTTGCCTAGATCTGTTTGTTTTCTGAATACCTGCAACTAGTGTGAGATGCTGCCCTGATTTTTGTTTGTTTGTTCATTTAAAAAGAAAAAAAAATCTTGACACAAACTAGAGTTACCTGAAAAAGGGAACCACAATTGAGAAAAATGCTCTATACGACTGGACTGCATTCAAGCATGTGGGACTTTTTCTTAATTAGTGATTGATGTGCCCAGCCCATTGTGGATGGTGTCCCTCTTGGGCAGTTGGCTTTAGGGTGTAAAAAAAAAAAATAAGCGGGCTGACTATGTAGAGAGGAACAAACTGGTAGGCTGCATTCTCTATGGCTTCTGCTTCAATATCTGCCTCCAAGTTCCTGTCTTGATTTCCCTGGATGATATACTAGTTCTAAACTTAAATAAACCCTTTGTTCCTCAAGTTGCTTTTGGTCATGATATTGTATCACAGCAATAGAAACAAGTTGCTGATTCGATTGTTTGATTTCTGCTTGTTTAGCCTTTGAGAATTTTTTCCCCCTACCTAAAATCCTCTGTAAGGCTGTCAAAGATTTCCCTTTCATTTAAAGTCAACTCTACACTTGTTTATCTATTTCCTTTTCCGGACAGAAGCTTTTCAAATACGCGAGGTCCTATTTGTCAATTGTTGTCATTATTTCCTGCATCATTGGAGTCTGATTCGGAAAGTCCTTGTTTAAGCCTGTGTCCTGAAGTGTTTCTCTGTACTTTTTTTGTCACTAACAGTTCAGTGACTGTCTTATATTAAGGCTGTTGCTCCGTCTGTATTTGATTTTTGTGCAAGGTGAGATATAGACATACACTTTCATTCTTCTGTGTGTGGATATTCGTTTTGCTCAGCACCATGTGCTAAGGAGGCTGTCTCTTCTCTAACGTGTGGTCTGGCATCTTTTTGAAAAGCCAAGTGACTGTAGCTGTGTGTGGTTAGATCTGGGCCCTCTATTCCATTCTGTTCATCTGGCTAGGTACTCAGCATTTCAGTATTATCTGTTGATGCAAAAGCATCCCGGGCTATCCTGGTAGTAATTATGGGTGACTACAAACAAGCTGCTGGGGATGGGAGTAGCTGTCACGATTCAAAGCTGGTAGGCTGCAGAGACCTCAAAAAATGACCATTGGTGGGTCTTGACCCACAGTCTGGGTACCAGGATTGGGGGAGGCTCTTCCTGACTGACATGTGGTGAGGCACCCATGAGAAGACTCTAAGGAGTTTTTCAAGTGAGTTTTCGGGTTCTATTATATATAGAGACATATCCTCTACAATTAAGCTACGTTGACATTGACGTCTTCCTTTCCTATTTGTGTCTCCCTTTGTAACCTTCTCTTGTCTTCCTTGCTTTCGGTCAGACTTTCCCTGGGGAGTTGGCTAGCTGTTCAGTATTGTGAGTGATTTCCTTCCTGCTGAGTTGGCCTTACATCCAGTTAGAGGGCTCTGGCTTACTGCATGGTGTAAGTGCATTTGCCACATCTTAAGGGGTATCTTACTGGGTTGTAGTTCTTCGGCTGCTTCCCTTCCTTGACTGCTGACATGTCTTCCTATACTATGAGAGCTAGTCCTCAAGGAAGAGGTGAGTAGGTCAGATCCAGTTCAGATCCACCAAGTCTTGTGTACAATATTGTGATGTCTTCAACAACAGGGAAGTAGCCTGGGAGGAAGGATCCCAGGTTTTGGGAGTCTCCTGGACTCCACTGACCAAGTACTTGAAAAGGAGTTGCTTAATATCAGCCTTTAAATAGGTAGTCTATGTTGCTTGGGGGCAACATTGTTGGTCCAAGTAACATAACTTCATTTAAATGTTATATGTGTATGCATATATATTCATAGTGGCTATTTGAGACATCCTTACTTTATTTTCCCATCTTCCCTCCCTCTCCTATATTAGCCTCCTTTCCTCTCTCTAATTAAAATTGCCACCTCATTTTCCCCATGTGTTCCTTTGTATCACCTGTGTCCTACTATTTCCCTTTCTATACTCTTCCTCCCTCCATGGTCCACTTTTATGTTTCTGGTCCCTGTGGCTACTTCAGGTTTTGCTAAGAGCTAAAGATTTGGACCTAGAAATCACACATGAGAAAAAACACGCAGCATTTATCTTCCTAGGTTTGAGCTACCTTACTCAATATAATATTTTCTAATTTTACTCATTTACCAGCAAATGATTTCCATGATTTCATTTTTCTTCACTGCCAAATAGTATTCCGTTATGCATATGTGCCCCATTTTATTACACATTATCCCCTGGAGGGCATTTGAGTTATTTCCATTTCTTAGCTATTGTGAATAGAGTGACAGTGAGCATGGCTTATCAGGGCTCTGTGGAGCAGATGTTAAGTCCTTCAGGCATGTGTGGGAGAGTGAGAAAGCCAGCTCTTTTTTCTTTTTTTATGTTTATAATACTCAGATTTATAAAGAAAAACAAAAACCACAAGTACAGTCCACTTAAATCCGTTCATAGATAGGATTTTTGGTTATATGATTTAATCTTAAGAAAACAATGGTGGGTGAATATTTTCACTTGTATTGCACATTTCAAATATGAATTAATTATGCTGAAATAATAGCTGTTCTTTTTTTTCTTTTTCAATTTTTTATTAGATATTTTCTTCCTTTACATTTCAAATGCTATCCCGAAAATCTCCTATACCCTCTTCCCACCATGCTTCCCTACCCACTCACTCCTACTTCTTGGCCCTGGCGTTCCCCTGTACTGGGTCATATAAAGTTTGCAAGACCAAGGGGCCTCTCTTCCCAATGATGGCCGACTAGGCCATCTTCTTCTACATATGCAGCTAGAGACACGAGCTCTGGGGGTACTGGTAGGATAGCCATTTTTACTATATTAATCCTGTCAATTCATGAGCATGGGAGCTGGAAAGCTAGGTCTTATGGTAGATTTATTTTTAGCATTCTGAGAGTTTTTGTCAATGCTGTCCAGAGTGGCTGCACAAATGTACAATTCCACCAACAGTGAATGAACCTTCCCCTTTGTCCAGATCCTCTCTAACATTTGCAGTTGGTTATCTTATTAGCCACTCTAACTAGGGTGAGACGAACTCTCTCGAGTTGTTTTGTCTGGTGCTGCTGTGCATTCCAATGCGTTTCCCTAACTGTTAAGTGTAATGAACAATATTTGAGTTATAGTCCTTAGTCATCTTTATTTCTTCTACCGAGCCTCTCTGGTTTTGTTTTTTTAAAAAGGTCACTTTTTTTTGACTTTTTGGCTTTTGAGTTCTTTATATATCCTGGATGTCAATCACCCGTCAGCTGTACAAAGATTCTCTCCCATTATGTGAGCTTCTTCTTCACTTGGTTGTTTCCTAGCTGTGCAGAAACTTTCCACTTTGGTGAAGTCCCACTTATCAATGGCCAGTCTTAAGTCCTGGGCAATAGAGTCCTACTCAGAAAGTCTTTTCTATAGCCACACCTTGTAGGGTACAGCCTATGGTTCTCCCCAGCAGTTTCAGGTTTCAGGTTTAGGCTTTGGTTCATCTGGAGTTAGGTCTTGTGGAATGTGATATATATGGGTCTACCATCCCAATGCAGACATCTACTTTTTTTTAAAGAGCAAATTCATTGAAGATGTTGTCTTTCTCCAGTGGTTTTTTTTTTCTACTTTCAGGGAGAGGGGAGTTAAATATCAGTTGATTTTAGTTGCACAGCCACATGTTAGGGTCTTCTATTTTATTCCATTGGTCTACAAGTCTGCTTTTGTGCAAGTACTATTCTGGTTTTATTACTGGGGCTTTGTAATATAATCTTCTCATTTGAAATGATAAGTCTTCCAACATCATTCTTATTGCTCAGGATTGCTTTGCTATCGAGGGTTTTTGTATCCCAAATGAATAATATATTATTTCTGTGATGAATGAGATGGGGATTTTGACTAAGATTGTATTAAACCTATAAATAGATTTTGACAGAATGGCAATTTTCACACTATTAATATAGCAGTCTGTGAGCATGGGATGCCTTTTCCAGGGTCTTTCTCAAGCTCTTTCTAAGTGTTTATTGTAGAGGTCTTTAACCTCCTTGGTGAGGTGTACTTTAGGTATTTATTTTCTATGAGACCAATGTGAACTAGAGAGAATGTATGAGTATGGTTATTTGTTTTTGGCATTTAGAGAAGCTAGTAATGTTTGTAAAGTGACTTGTATCCTTACTTACTTACTAAAATTATTCATGATTTCTAGAAGTTTCTTAGTTGAGTTTGGGGGATCACTTAGGAATACCACCACATTACCTACAAATTGGGAGTATTTATTTGCATCCTTTCAATTTCTGACTGTTGACTTATTGCTGAAGTTACTGCATTAAGCAATGTATTGAAAAAGAGGGATGCTCGTAGGCAGCCCTTTCTCATCTCTTGTTTCAATGGAATTGCTTCAAGTTCTGCTTTATTTAGAGTAAAAGCTATGGGTTTGTCATACAAAGCCTTTCTTATGTTGAAGTGTGTTCCATCCCATTCTGTTTTCTCTTGGAGAATTTACCATGAGAACATGTTGGATTTTTCAAAGATTTTTGTTGGAGGTTGGTCTGGTGCTGCTATGTATTCAAGTGCTAAACACTTTCCTCACAGATCTGGTTGCTACCCAGAGAGTAGATCCTCACATACACCAAATGATGCGATGTAAACTTTGCTCACTTTATTCTCTGACTGGTTAAGTAAATGTAGCTAATTACTAGGGAGAGTAGAGGTAGGTGGGGCTCCATATACCAGGCTGGGGGTCACAGGTAGGGACCATGTGGAGAAGAAGGAGAGAGGAGAGAGATGGAGGAGAAGTTGGGAGAAGGAAGGAGAAGGAGAAAGAAGAAAGAGAGAATACGAGGTCTCCGTTAGATGTGATGGACCAGAAGCCCGTGACCCAGAGAAATGCCCCCTGAGAATGGACTGATGGAGCAGAAATAACCCACCTAAGACTCAAACAGCAAGTACTTGGGGAGTGCAACTGAGGAATTGACAGTTTAGTGTATAGAAAAATAGATTAAGGGTAATTTGCCCAGTAACTGTGCTCTGCCTTGACTACTGGGGTGGGGAGAGGCTGACCAGGTCATGTTAATAACCAATAGAGTTATTAAATAACATTTAAAAATACCATTTACAGATTTTTTTCTTTACTGAGATGATCACGTGATTTTTATCATGAAATCAATTCATATGATTCATTACGTTTATTGACTGATACATGTTGAACATTTCCTGATCTCTTGGGATAAAGTCAACTTAGTCATGGTGGATAATCCTTTTGACATGTGCTGGTATTCTGTTTGTAAGCCTTTTATTTAAGATTTTTTCAATGTCTATTCATTAGGGATACAAGCCTGTAAGGTTCTGTTGTTGTTGTGTCTTTGCAGGTGTTGGTGCTAGTGTAATGCTAGATTTGTAGAATGAGCTTGAAAGAGCTTCTTCTGTTGTTTTGTTTTGTTCTGTTTTTTTTTTTTTCTCTGCTTTGTATAATTTAAGAAATATTGGCTATTTGAACTTCTTTGAAAATTCCCCAGAATTCTGTGGTGAATCCATCTGGGCCAGAGCATTCTTTAATAAGAAGACTTCTTAATTAATGTTTCAGTCTCCTCATTTGCTATAGGTCTGTTTATGTTGAAGATACCTTCTTGGTTTAACTTCAATGGTTTAGACAAGTCTAGGAATGTATCCGTTTCTTTTAGATTTTTCAATTTAATGGATTCTAGATTTATAAAGTATTCCCTTGTAATACTTTGAGATATATATATATATATATATATATATATATATATAT
>NC_034611.1:40484855-40513733 GCF_900095145.1 Mus pahari
CTCCCAAGTGCTGGGATTAAAGGCAAGCGCCACCACGCCCGGCAATACTTTGATATTTTTGATTCTGTTAATTTAAATATTCTCCTTTAGTTATAGTTAGGCCAAGTGTCTGTCAATCTTATTTATTGAAAAGAACTAGCTTTTACAATTATTGATTCTTTATATAGTTTTCTTTGTTTCCATTTCACTAATTTCTGCTCTGATGTTTATTATTTCTTGGTGTCTATTGGGTTGGTATTTGGGTTGTTCTTGTGTCTTAACAATTTTTTTGAGATGCATCATTCAGTTATTTATTGGTGTTCTTGTTTTATTTTTTCCCACATTATGACCAAATGTATTTATTTTCCTTTTTATTTATTCCATTTAAATCCCAATCTTTGCCCTCTCTCCCAGTGACCACATTTCACAATCCCTCCTCCTATTTTCCTTAGCTTCTACTCTGAGATAGAAGTAGATATCCCCCCTGGATATCCCCCAATCCTGGCACATCATACCTTTGAGGGACTAGGCTCTTTTTTGTTGATTTCTTACTGTAAGCACTTAGAGCTATACATTTCTCTCAGTACTGCTTTCAGTGTGTAGTGTGTGTGTGTGTGTGGGGGGTTATTGTTTCCTTGGAATATATTTTCATCTCTTCCTTCTAATGTTGTATCTATCTTTGATTGTTGGGTACATTTCTTGGAAGCAACAAATATATAGTTCTTGTTTTTTAAATATGTTTGTAAAAAGTAAATTTTCAGTTATTATTTTGATTGTGTGGTCTGTGTGGAGGGGTACATGGGCCAGAGTGTATATGTGGAGCCCAAGAACAATTTTGTAAAATTTCTTCTCTCTTTCCACCTTTACTAGGGTTCTGAAAATCAAATACAGGATTTTGGAGATTGAATACAGGTCTCCAGGATTAAGTGTCTCTATTCACTGAGCCCATCTCACAAGCCTGGGTCCTGGATTTTTTTTTTTATCCATTGTGCTAGTTATGACTTATTGGATAAATTATACCACCAATATACCACCAGTATTACTATAGGAATGTATGTGTTAATCAAGTCATTTAATATTTTTGTAGTGTATTGTGTTCTCTTATTCTTCTTATAAAATCACTGTTCTATTATGAATTACACTTTCCTGTAGCTTCATAGATATGTTTATTTTGTCTTCACTCTCAAAAATTTCTTCATGTATCTTCCTTTGATTAAGATTTATTTTCATTTTACATTTGTATTTGTCTGTTTGTATGTCTATGTACCACATGTATGTCTTGTGCTTACAGAGGCCAGAAGTGTATGCTAGGTACATTGGAGCTGGAATTATGGATGGTTGGAGGCTGTTGTTTCAGTTCTGAGAAACAAATCTGGGCCTTCTACAGGAGCAGTAAATACTCTAAACTTCTGAGGTATCCCTCTAGTCCAGCTCCATGTATCTTCTATATAGTGGGATTAGTGGACACAAATTCCTGTAGCCTGCTTTTATTACAAGAAGTTTTCCCTTTCCTTTCAATTATGACATATAGCTTTGCTGGTGGTATATACAATAGTCTGGATTAGCAGTTATTGTTCAAAACTGGAAATATAACATTCCAAGCCCTCTTGGATTTATATGGGTTTTTTGAAAAATATGTTTTTATTCAAATGGTCTTGCCTTAATATGTGAAATTGTGTTTTTTTTCCTCTTGCAGCTTTCTATATAATTTCCTACGTTTATAAGTTAAATGTTTTAACTATCATATGATAAAAGGTGTATCTGTGGGTCTTGTCTGTTCAGTATTCTAAATGTCTCCGGTATCTGAATCTGTATCTTTCCCTAGATTTGGCAATTGTTGCATTATTTTATTGGAAGTGTTTCCTTTGCTTTTAACATGAAATTATTTTTCTACTATGCCTATTATTTGTTGATTTGGTATTTTCGCAGTTGCCCTATAGACCTCAAATGTTCTGTTCATACTTTGACACTGTCTTAAGATTCCTACTCCTCTCCCTTGTCTTCAAGCTATCTTCCTCTACCATTCCTTTGATCCATTCTACTGGTGATGTTTTCCACTAAGTTTTTTATTTAGCTTCTTAGAACATTCATTTCCAATATTTCAGTTTGTTTTTTTTTTTTTCAAATTTTGTATCTTTATTGAATTTCACTTTTACATCCTGTATTGACTTCCTTATTTTACATAGCTGCTTGTGTTTGCTTGGAATTTTAGAAATTTATTTGTGTCCTCTTTGATTTCTTTGAACATATTTACACTCATCAGTTTTTTGGGATTTTTTTGGTTGGGAGTTTATCTGATTTACTTTCTCTGGGGCCATTAGTAAGGCATTTGTCATTCTTTTTTTTTTTTTTTAACTTATTTTATTAGATATTTTCTTCATTGACATTTCAAATGCTATCCCGAATGTCCCCTATACCCTCCCCCCGCCCTGCTTCCCTGCTCACTCACTCCCTGGCATTCCCCTGTATGGGGCATATAAAGTTTGCAAGACCAAGGGGCCTCTCTTCCCAACGATGGCTGACTAGGCCATCTTCTGCTATATATGCAGTTAGAGACACAAGCTCTGGGGTATTGGTTAGTTCATATTGTTGTTCTACCTATAGGGTTGCAGACCCCTTCAGTTCCTTGGGTAATTTCTCTAGCTCCTCCATTGGGGTATCTGCGTTCTATCCTATAGATGACTGTGGGCATCCACTTCTGTATTTACCAGGCACTGGCAGCGTTTGTCCTAATTACAGGACTCACGTTGCCTTGGATTTGCACATTTCTTGTAGTTTTAAAGCACATCAAGGATTAGACCATTTGTTGGATTTTTAAAAATTAACTTTGTTCTTTGGAAGGGAATATTTGCAATGCTCAAAAGGAACTAAATCATATTAATTTGATCTCTCTCTCTCTCTCTCTCTCTCTCTCTCTCTCTCTCTCTCTCTCCTTTTATAGGTTTTTGAGGAGAGTGGATAAAATTTTCAGTACTACCCTGAAAGTAGACTAATGTTTGTAAAACAATCACAATTACAGGTTAAACCAGCCTATCATTTTAAGGAGCAAAGGAACATTGATAGAAAGGATTCACCAAGACAATCATTGCTGTAGGCGAAGTGGAAAGAAGCTGGGGAGAGCAGAGGTTAGTATTAGTATTGAGTTGGCAAAGAAAGAGGAGAGGAGAGAAACGTAAGCAGCCAAGGAAGCAGGGGAGACAGGGGGCTGATTTGGATATTTGAGCTAAGGGTGTAATGAAGATAGAGTTTATTAAAAAATGCAATTAGATAACCCAAAATAGCTGCAGCTCTCCAGGGGCTAGGAGACAGAGGCTCACTAACCAGGTCAATCTACGTTCTTTGGGAAAGGCTACCAAAAAAGAAAATGGGAAAATAAAGAATAAAGGAAAAAGAAGGAAAGAAAGAGAAAAGAGAGAGAACAAAGAACAGAAGCAGGCAAATCTGGTCTGTTTAACTGGCACTGGGCATTAAATATCAGGAAGGGGAAAGTATGAAGTCCGAGCGTAGCTTCTTGCTGGTTCTACCTGGTCTAATTTAGGACTGAATCTATGTTCCTCAGAGGAGTCTGGCTCCAGTCAGGTTTCTACCCTGCGCAATGCACACTTAGTTGTAGCTCCCTTTCCTTTAGTCTGTCTAGAGGAACTATGTTACTGTATTTTAAGGTACCATTTCATGTCACTGGCTTAAGGTGTCTCAAGATAATGGTTTCTGGGAGTGGCAGTTGAAGCAGTATCTAGAGTGTCAAGCCACTGACTCAGCACAGTGGGTTTTTTGGTTTGTTTTCTTTTCTTTTCTTTTTAAATCTTTGAGTTGTTTGTGCACAAGGTACCTGATTTGCCCATCAGAACCAATAGGAATGTATAAACCAGTTACAGCCAGCTTTTACCATCAGTGTAGGAACTCATAATCTAATTGTGACACTCAAAACACCTGCGTCAGTAGGAATAATCAAGCATATGATTCTTTAAGAAGCAATTCCAAAATCTTAGTGACATGCTATAATAAAGTTATTTTCACTGCTGCACTAAATATCCATATGCACAGGCTAGGGGCTTTGCTCCAAATCTCTTCCTCTCAGGAGCCAGATATAGAAAATCATGATTGTATAAAACGTTGTCAACTGCCATGCCAGAGGAATAAGAGCTCTGCAAAGTCTCACACCCACAACTGAATGCTGAGTCAAGAAATAACATGTGTTAGCTCTGTTCATAACTCATTCTCTAAAAGTAATCTGTCCTTCCATCTTTTGTGCCCTGGTACCTCCTTTGCAGAACTATTCCTGTACTGCGGGTCATTATTAGGCAAAGTGGGAGTTACTTGAATATAAGTGCTGTGGCATTACAGCAGTGGATCTGATAGCTGAGGTAGCCACTGCACAGTTGATGGGCAGCTAGCACATTCAGCATGGTTACACTGGATCGAAGATGATGCATGTCTAGGGTAGGACAGAATAGACCCAGATGGTGTGAAATGTCATCATAGTATTCAGAATGATGCACTTTTTAGAACTTAAAAATTATTTATTTCTGAAACTTTCCATTTAGACTGTGGTTGACAAGAAGTAACCAAAACTGGAGAAAATAAAACTGTGACCATGTGATGAATGCTGCATGTATTTCTTCTCACTTGCAAAAGCTGCTGTCACAGCTATGCTAAAAACTGCCAGCTTCCTACCCACTCTTCCCAAGTTCTCCTAATAAACTGTCCGGTGCTCTGTGTGTGTCCTGCAGGTGTACCTGTTCTGGCAGAATGGACTGTTCCATTTAAAGATAGTGGGCTCATAAGTACGTCCTTTGGGGCACCTTCACACCTCTACATCATGGAAAGCACCTCTGAGTTCACTTTAGAGGGGGAAAGAACACAGAATAGGTACTATGAAATCGACCCTGGCTTTCCCATGGAAACAGTGATGCCCAGGAGGGATACAGGGCAAGGGCATAAAGCCTTATCAGAAAAAAAGAAGCCTGGTTTTCCATGCCCAGATTTTATTTGTACAGCCTTCATGTTGATCTTCTTTGGGATGTCAAAATGTACCACAGGGGTGCTTCAACTCATCTACACTCCTTAAGCAATATGTCTACTAAAAATTCAGTATTCTTACATGTAAAATCCACTATTGTATAGATTGGCATTCACCAAACTGAGAAAGAACCCTAAGAGAATGTTAAATTAATATGAATAGAAAGAAAACATCAAGATAATTCAATTTTCTCCGTTCTAATAGATAATTTGAAATAACACACTCACTCAATGTAACACCAGTTCAGATTTCTTCTACCCTAATTATCTTTTTTTTCCAACACAAAAATTTGTAGTTGCAAGGTGTAAAATGCATTGTGAAGGGACTCTCTCCAGGCTGAGCATGGCAAACATGACTGTGGCAGGCCTGGCCCTTTTCCTCCATTTCATCTGCCTTGCTAAAAACCATTAAATTGTATTCCTAAAGCTAGTCATCAAGATCTATCCCCTTATTTGGCCACTTCCTCCTCCTTAGGCTGACTACCAAGGACCACCTATCAAAAACTTAAAGTCCAGCAATCAAAAGCCTTATTTGACTTCTATAATTAATCTGCTCAATTAAAAATGAAACACCTCGTCCTAACGCAGGGTTTCAGCTTCTACCCATATAAACTGTCATTTGCCTGTGCGCCATATCTATCTCCATGATAATTAGGAACAGTATGATTCTGGAAAGTGAGAATGTATCTAATGTTCCTCAGCAAAATGGTAATGCTGTGACCTTCAGGACAGCCCTTAAGGCTGTAGGGAAGAATTCTGAAAACATGAGTTCAAAAGTATAAAAGTCAACCTAAGAGCTGTCCTTTACAGGATTTCTCAGCTATGCAAAATATACAGATGTGATATCAATTGTATGAGGAGCTTCTCAGGCCTAAAAGAACAGAAGCTACATGAATGAGCCAGCTTGTCAGAAAGATATTAAACAAGATTCTACCCAGTTAAACATATTTTTTATGCTTACAAAGACAGGCAGATTTCTGAGTACAAGGTCAGCCTGGGACAGAGCAAGTTTAGGTTCAGGCATGGTGGGAATGATGATCTCAGGATGGATTCCACCCAGCTAGCTTATTGTTTGTGCTTACAAAGGCAGGCAGATCTCTGAGTTCATTTGCTATGCTAAAAAAAAAAAAAGTACTTATCTTTTTCTAAAAAATCAAGTATCTAAGGTCATAAAATGCTGATTTGTGGGATAATCAAAAGGGAATCAGGGTAAACAATTGAATTGATATGTAAATAAAAGATTGGGATTTGGTCTGTAAGAGATGAGCTGTCTAGAGAGTCATTGCAGTTCTCCTTTATGATTTGTCTGGTGGACATTCTGACTTTGATAGGAAAACTCAAGAATTTTTCTAACAGCTTATCTGACTTTGGTTGGAAAAAAAGAGAGCCAACATGTCTCTTCTAGAATTTTTTTTTTCTAGCAGGTTTTCTGACTGGTCAGAAAACCCAAGAGCTGTCTTGAGCAGACAGCTGTCTAGAGGGCTATCTCAAGCATGCTGCTGAGCTGTCAGTTTGCACCCCATCACTGACTTCAAGTCATTTCTTTCACTGCTCCCAAACAACCCTTCCTCAGGACTCATTCCCAAGCTGAGGCTGGTCCTTGGTAAAACCTTCTGGGAAGTCTTTCCTCAGAGTCCACACCCAGAGGCACATCTGTGCTCCTGAGGTGGCCAATGGTAAACCTTATGCTGGCAGCTCAACTTGGGTATGTGTAAGAGTTTCCCAGATGGTACCAGTTTTGAAGGCTTGAATCGGTCCTGGAGAGCCACCGAGGCTTGGCACTGTGTGGCAGTCTAGAGTCCCTAAAGGGAAGCCAGGAGAGGCTATTTGGTGAAGCTGAAGCCCAAATTGTAATAGAAACTCCAGGATTGACGAGTCCATGGAGAAAAATTAGGGTTTAGACCCATGTGTCAGGATTAGAGACCCCAAAGAGAACCTGGGAAAGACTCTTATTCAAGATGAAGCATATTTACACCAGGATTTTGGAGAAGCCAGTACGTGGCACAACCTCCAAGGACCAAGGACTGCAGCAGCTATGAAGTGGAGCAGGTCTGACTTTAGGAGAAAGTCTGTATGTTTGTCGCTACCGTCTCCAACCAGCACAAAAGAAGCGACGAAACCGATGTCCTTCTCAAAGCAGTTTATTCAGGAACATAACTATGTGCAGTAAAAAGATCCCCCGACCTCTCTTGGCCATCCCCTTTTATACCCTCTAGTCCACTCNCCATCACCCTATTCCACGTAGGCACAGTTCATTGGCACAGAACTACATTCGGCACATCATCTGATCTTTCGTCGTGGNGCATCTGTGCAGTGCAGTTTAACGGACGTGGCTATCTTGAGGGATATGAGGAAGTCGGTTGTCAGCCGTTAGACTTGGCGGCAGACCCCGGCGCCATCTTGGGGCCGGGGCCAAACCTGCTCCTCACATATGTTCAGCAAAGATGGAGCCAGAGAAGTAGCCCGGGCCCTTTGGAGTCCAGAAGCATGTGAAGGAATCAGGGGATCTGGCTCTGAGCTCTGTAACCACTGGACTCAGTGTCTGATTTGGGTGTGACAGTGCCCCGATTCTTCCTTCCTGGAATAAGAGAGTATGTAATTTTATTTTTGATTTTACAGGAGTCCACAGTTCAGAGACTGAACTTTTTAAAAGACTTTGGGTATTTACATCGGAGAGACTGAGACTTTGAACTTTGAAGGGGACCTTGGATATTTTAAAGAGACTGAGCTTTTAAAGTGTTTAGATTTTTAAAGACTGTGGGACTTTTAAAAGTTGGGATCTTTTCAATAATGTTTAATATTATTTTGATATTAATATGAGATCTTGGAGCTCAATGAAAAAGGAATATGAAAAAAAAAAGGAGATAAAGAGTAATGTATTTATGTGTCAGCTTGACAAAAGCTAGAGTCGTTTGAGAGGTGGGAACTGCAATTGAGAAAATGCCCTCACCGGATTAACCTGTGGGCAAGCCTGTGGAGCATTGTTTTGATTGATTGCTTATATGGGAAGCCCCATCTCATGGTGAGAAGTGCTTCTCCTAAGCTGGTAGTCCTAGGTGCTGTAAGAAAACAGGCAGCAGGTTGAGCAAGCCAGTAAGCAGCACTCCTCCATGATCTTGGCTTTATCACGGCTTCACTTGTGACTTCCATGCTCTTTCCATGAGTTGCTGCTCCGATTTCCTTCAGTGATGGAGTCTGGCCTGAGAGTAATAAGCTGAAACAAACCCTTTTCTCCCCATGGTGCGTTTGGTCCTGCATATTTTATCCCAGCAATAAGACACAGAGCCTTATGAGCACCCTCCTCCTCTCTCTAAAAGGGGACGTTTCAGTTCAGATGGCAGATCTACACAACACATACAAATAAGGTTTGTTTTAATAACACCCTTCTAAGGACCTTTGAGGGAAATCCAATATCCAACCTGTTACAAGGCTGCTTAAAAATTTGTCATTTTTAGCCTTCTAATGTGGACACTTACTAGTATTTTTTGACATTTCAATAATTTTGTAATGATATATAAATTGACTTAAAAAATAAAATTGTGTGTGTATTTTCTGTTAGTACAATGAAATATTTACGTTAATTAACTTAGGAGGAGAAAAGTTGCCGAACAAGACAGTGCTGTTGTATACACTTACTCACAGAAGATGTGGCTGAATGCCCAAGAATCATACAAGATCAACTCAATCAAAGTCCAACATGACAAGAGGCGAGGTCATGAAATCCACCTGTAACCAAGAGCTAATGAAAGCTGATGGCAGCTGGGGAAGGGAGAGTCAGTTGTGTTCAAGAATGCAGACCCTGAAAAACTACCCCTGCTTTAGTAGAGTCCTACTACAGCTATGCACATATAGGCTTCCTTAAGCTAATTCAATGCGGGGTGAGGGAAGGGTACATGAAGTTGGGAGGGAAAAGGGGGTGTAGGATGAAGGGGTGTGCTTGATCAAACGTATTACAGGCATGTATGAAATTCTCAAACAATAGAAAAAAGAAACTTCATTTTAATTTTCACTGAAGTTGATTTTGGCCCATGATTGATTGCCATGTAGCTTCATGCCTATGGTAAGGCAGCATTTCATAGCAGGAGCACTTATTGGAGCAACACTGACTTTATCAGGAGACAGTAAGCAAGAAGGAAATGGCCAAGGACCTATCACATCCTTTGAGAGGACATCCTCAAAGATGTTGAAGCCAGCCTCTGAGGGGACATTCAATGTACAAATGATAGCATAGGGTTAGTCAAAAGTCTGTAATCTTACAGGTTATATTGTAAACACTTGTCAGGATTTTTATGTACTTCATAAACATAAAGTATTATAGAAAATTGTCATATATTCAATAGTCATATAGGCATTAACCAGTCCTAGGAATCCATAATAAAATTTGCTGTATGCACAAGAACCAGTTTTCTCCCTACACAGTTTAAGTTCTAAGGCTTTCCTGGAATGTACTTCCACTCAGGCCAAGGTGAACTGTCAGGTCTGTAAGCCTGTGTGTAATCAGCACTCCACTGAGTGTACCAGAGTCTACATCACAACAGGAACTGACCAGACCATGAATACAGATGATGGATGCCGAGTCTCAGAAGTTAGTTTAAGCAAATGATTTTTCTGGCAAAATATGCATTAGCAGCAGAGAGAAGCCACCATGAGCTGTAACCTTTGTCTGGATTCCTCCATGGATGGTTACTGATGGACTCCAATGAGTCACATGATCCTCTCAGCAGGATGCATTGTCCTTCTGCCAACCTCCCTGTGGAAGCTCAGTCAATATTAATTGAATGAATGAATGAACTGACATGAAGTATGTGGTAGGTGATGCGGAAAGACTTGCCCATGATGGTCATATGGGCCTCCTGGCACACAAGCAATAGAATTTGGAGGTTGTTGTTTTGCCTAGCTGGTGGCCAAGACAATGGCTTTGCAATGACAGCGCTTCCACATTCAAAAAATACCTTTAGTATATTTTCTGCCAATACTTTTTCGACTTGACATTAAACAGGGATACAAAGTTTCTTTGTATAGAAAATGAAGGCCCTACTCTGCTACCCAGACATAAACTCCCAAGGCTGCCTGAAAATTTGGTATATATATATAAATATATATTATATATTATATATGATTGAATATATATTGATTATTTTAAGATTATAATATAATTACATCATTGTCTTTCCCTTCTCTTCCTCCAAACCCTCCCACATATCTCTCCTTCTCTTTCAAATGGAAGGGCTTTCCCCATTAATTGCTGTTATATACATATTTGTGTGTATATATAATACATAAATGTAATCAGCTCATTCTGTATAACATTATTTGTGTATAGATGTTTGCAGGGCTGACCTTTGGTTTTGAACAACCACTTGATGTGCTCTTTTCTGGGGAAGATCATTTCTCCTGATCTCAGCATTCCTTAGTAACTTGCAGTTCTCTGTGGAGGTTGAGAACTCCTGAGCTTCCTCCCTTCCACTTTAGCATGTCCTTATTCAACTCTGCTTCATACTGGTAGACTTAGTAGGAGATACAGTCTCACTCCCTGTTCCTCTAGCTCTTAAAATCTTCCTATGTCCTCTTCCATAATGACGCCTGAACCTCAGATGAAGGAGTTGTGTTGTAGATGCATCGGTTGGTACTGGTGTCCACCACTCTGCATTTTGGTTGGCTCTGTTTTCTGTAATGGTCTCCATCTGTGACGAAGAGAAGTCTCTGCGATGCCACATTTATCTGTGTGTATAAGAACAAATACTTAGCATGTAGTTAGGGATTGTGCTAGCTTAGTACAGTGGGAGTTGTAGGTTTTCCTCCAAGATCCATGTCTTCTCTATCCCTAAATAGTTACCTAGGTTTCTAGTACCAGCCATGATTGTCTTCCTGTTGAGTAGGTCTTAAGGTCAATTAGAGAGTTGTTGGTTACCACAAGGTCTGGGTGCCACTACTGTATCCTTAATGTGTCAAACAATGCTGGCTGTGGTTCCTATGTATCATATCTGAGTAGGCCTGTTGGTTGTTTTCCCCTGTCAGAAGCTTGCAGGGTGCCTTATGGTACCATGAATGCTAGTCCTCAGGAGGAGACTTTCAAGTTAATTCCAGCTCAGGGGCTTCTGGTCCCTGTGTCTGATATGCATGATGTCTTCAGTAATAGAGACTTACCTTTCACGTTGATGGGAGGGTGAGAGGGGCAACCAAGAACAAGAACAAAGGTCTGTATGTTTGAGGAGTCTTTTGGACAGCCCGGGCCAACAGCTCAAAAGATGGTTTCTCTTGCCTGATTTGGGGATTTTGTTAGGTAGTCTTTGGCTCTCAGAGGGAGCATTGTCATCCCAGGTGGGAAAATTGCTTTTAAACTAAGTATGTGTATTTATACACTGACCTATGTGTATTATAGACAGTTTTAGCTAATTAGTGGTATTTATGACTCTAAGACAGCCTTACTGTCATTTCTCTCCTCCCCGTTTTGATATTTATCTCCATCCCCCTCCTTTCTCAAAGAGAATTGGAACCTTTCTTCTTATTTTCCACGGTATTCATTTCAGTTTTCAAAACAATAGCAGTTACTTTCACATTATATTTTTTTTGTATGATATGTTTACCTAAGTTGTTTTATTAGAGTAAGTATGACTGTCACCAATCCATCTGGTGAATGAACACCATGGCCCTTGGTCAACAACCACAGATGAGAACAGAAGAGAAAGAGATACACTGGAAGCAGGGAACCTTCAGAATGTGTAGCCCCTCAGCATGTCGTGTGGAGGGAATAAGATGATTTGTAAAGAGCTGGAGAGATGGCTCAGAAGTGGAGATCACTGACTGTTCTTCTAGAGGACCTGGGTTCAATTCTCAGAATCTTCATGGTGACTCCTAACTGCCTATAATACCAGTCCTACGGAATCCAATACCTTCCTCTGGGTTCCAAGGTACCAGGTACGAATGCGGTGCATAGACATACAGGCAGGCAGAAAACACACACACACACACACACACACACACACACATACTGAATAGAAATGGTATTTCAGACATTTTAAGAAGATAGGTAAAAAAAGTTCAGCTAACCACATTTCAGGAGATAAGGGGTTGGGGGATGGACCCAGAAAGTGAAAAAGGTCACAGAGAGTTTGTGTGACTCTTCAGAGTCTGACTGAGCAGCCCCTGTAATGTTATTTTGTGCCCTAAGTAAATGCCGCTTTATTCATCTACATTTGTCATCTGAATTCTTCCTCTCTATCTGAAAATGAAGAATTTACTTCCAGGCTTCATTCTTGGGGACACTCCACTCTGCTACCTGACCCTAGAGTACTGTTGCTTTCCATGTGAGTCATATTTCGTCAATAGGGAACATGTGCCAGTTGGTGCAGCTAACTGGAAGCTCAGACTGTGCCCAAAAAGCTTGACTTCAGTCCCATCAACACAGTGATACTTCTCAGGCACCAGGCTTTGCCTTTCGTCTCTCAGTATATGTCAGAGTTTTCCAAGTTAATTACATACAGACCTCCTTCACAGCAAGTTGGGACATGGAATTAGAACCCTTCCCATTTTAAAGAACTCACAAGTAATGGTTTTCTCAAGAACAAGCTGTCACCAAATTTCTTCCCATTTTCGTTCATTTTGTCCGCCCGTCCTCCTGAGTTGGTTGACCTCTTTGAAATATCTCTGACACTTCCTTTGTCACTTGTGAACACTGAGGTCCCTTCAACCCCATTCTGCTGTCCTTTCTGCTGCAGCTTAAATTACAATGGACTAACAAGAACCCCGTTTGGAGGAGGAGTTCTTTAACTCCACTCTGAGTTTCTGGGGAAAATTAAAAGATGATTTCCCCCATTAAACAAATAAAGAAGTATTTGACAAGTACATCCAGAATAAGGTGTTCTTTAACAGCCAATTTGATTCAGTACAGATGACTTTCTTAGGTAAATTTTGCTCACCTTTGGAAGAATCCTTGAAACTCAAATAAAAGAAGTAATAATTGTGACCACATGTGAAAACTGTAGTTTTTTGTTGTTGTTGTTGTTGTTTTGTTTTGTTTTGTTTTCTGGTTAGGGTTTTATTCTGTAGCCCATGCTGGCTTGGAACTCATGGAAATCCTCCTGTACCTGCCTTTTAAGGGCTGGTATTTATGAGAATGAATCATCATACTTGGCAACATCTTTTAATAAAAAGCAGTATTAATTAGTCAAAGATGCCTTGAATAACCTTTAGGGTAGCCACATTCTTCTTGGTTTTATATTTCTTACCCCAGGTTCCTCAAATGTCTTTCCATTAGGGATCCCAAGAGGCTCATGATTCTGTTTCCTTCCCCTAGAACTGCTCACACAGGATTACACGGAATTGTGTTGACATGAATTAACAGAAAGCAATGTTATTTAGAGGAAAGAAAACCATTATATATCGAGTATTAGTTCGCAGAACTCCTAATTCCTACTGTGTGTGTAGCAGAATTCCTCAATTGTCATTTTTCATTTCTGGACAAATGATCTTCTCCTGCTGAGACCTACTGTCACCTCACTGTGTGGTATTGGCACAACTCCCTGCCATGTGGTCAGTTATTTGCCTTCTGTTAGTAGAGATGCCCCCACGGGGCCCACCCCTGTCCAGCACACATGCTCCTCTCCCACGTGAGCTTGTCCTGGCCCACTTACCTTGCTCTTCAGAGCCTGATTTCTTACGCTGAACTAACTCTTGATCTGTTGCCCTGAATCCAGTGACCTTTGTATGCACCTGTTCTAGGGGAGTCACTGAAGTACATGGGACTCTAGGGCAAACATCATAGAAGGGCAACTTGAAGTACCATGCAAAGGGATGCATGTACCCAGGATGTAGACATCTCTGTTGCTGTCTCTGTCGATCCCTCTCTAGTTTCCTTCTTTTCAACTAATAATTTTCTCCTACTTTGCATTGGACCATAACCAAGATCATATCCACACAGGTTCCTTAGAGAAAAGACCTCTGTAAATATCAAGTCTAGTGGCGAACAGAACGTTTTTGGAGAGGTTGACATACAAGTATGAGCTCATGTTCTGAACCAGAACCTAAGACCCAAGGCTAGGATCAGTTACCATTGTGGCTTCTGGGAAGGTGCAGGTTTGTTGGGAAATCCAAACAGCGGTATCAACACCAACCAAAGGTTTAATGACAGTTATGATATTGAAAGTCAACACAAAGTTCTACTTAGGGACTTATCACAGGCAACTGGACAAATGAACTTTTGCTGACTAACGGTCTCGGTTGCTGCAGCGAAACACCAAGGGTGGAAAGCAAGCTGGGGAGGGCACAGTTTGCTATGTTGCCACTTCCACATTGCTGTTCATCACCAAAGAAAGTCAGGGCGGCACTCAAGCAGGACAAGATCCTGGAGGCAGGACACTGGACGCAGGAGGTGATGCAGAAGTCATGGAGGGATGCTTGCTCCCCACAGTTTGCTCCGCCTGCTTCCTTATAGAAGCCAAGGAATGGCACCATTCACAATGGGCTGGCCTCTCCTCCATCAATCACTAATTAAGAAAATGCCTTACAGCTGGCTCTTAAGGAGGCATTTTCTCAGTTTAGGTTCCTTCCTTTCAAACAGCTCTAGTTTGTATGTCATGTTGACATGAGATCAGATCATTGTCAAGTAGGCAATGGCATATATATATATATATATATATATATATATATATATATATATATATATATTTCATTTTAGTTGAATTCCTACTTGGAGTGTAAGTGGCTATGCCCACAGGGGAAAACCCCATATATCTTTAAGGACTGCTTACATTTTGCTTCGGAAAAGAGTTGGAGAGTTAGGTCAAGCTATCTAGTAGAAGCCAGAGGATTCCTGGCATCTCCACATTTTGCCAATACCTAATTTTACTTAATTTACCAGAATTTATCCCTGTAAAACTCTTGCTAGCTTGCTTATTTCCGGAATGCTCCTAGCACAGGAAAGACAGCGAGCAAATGAGAATCTGTCACAGAAGAGTGTTGTTCTCGGAGGCACTTATGGGAATCCATGGTCAGTCCTGTAAGGCAGAGCACACCGACGCCACGCCGCAGATAGATGTACTAATCCAGCAGTACTGCAATCCCACTGTGGCACTATCCGTTAACTGCAGCCCCAAAGCCAAGAACCTGTGTCCCTGATGGATGAGAAGCCTTTGTGGAACTGTGTTCAAGTACCAGTGCAGTCCCCCCACAGCCAGGAACAGACTCCAGTCACACAGCAATGCCAAGACATGCCCCCCTCAACTCCCCATGAAGTAGTCGGTCCACTCTCCTGTGCCCTGAGTATTCCATGCAGGTGGACAAGTAAGTGACTGTACTGTGAGTTTTCCCCCCAAGTTTGGGTCTTCTTGTTCTCTTCATAAATCCTTCCTGAAACCTGAAGCAAATCAGAACCCTGTGGACGTTCTTGTCTTCGTCACCAAAGGCACCCTTCCGTAACCAGCAGAAGCTCCAGGTTCTATGGCAGGACTGGTGCTCAGCATAGGATTTGTGTGGAAACCTGAGAACTGTGGCTTACTTGACTATGACGTGTCTGTTGTGCCTTTCATGCCTTTGCTTCTGTTAATGCCTCAGTTCGGTTCGGCTCCCTTATTCTGTGAAGTTCGCAACCCCTAAGAATCTTTTATTCTGTCCTGTGTATGTGGCACCCAACTGAAGATTTCTTGGCCACATTGTAAAACTGTAGTAATTTGAAAACATCAGAAAAAAGTGAGTGACCAGAAACGGCGTGAAAACAAAGACATCACTTTAGAAGCTTGCCTTTATTTGGTTACAAACTTAGTGCTGCAGCTGTATTGGACGCCATGGTTAAAGTGACTCTGTGATACATTACTTCCTGAAAGATTCACCCCATAAAGCTGAGCTGCAATGTTACTGCACACTAAAAACCTCACTTTAGCTTTGATCCATTTTGATCTTTGTGAGTTACCTTAAATATGACAGGTAGGTGACTGTGCTAAGTAGCTTGAAATGACTTTTGATCAAATGTAATAAAATTCTCTGCTGCAGCTTGCTTATCTCATCTCTCCTACCTATCTGGGAGAATTGCCTGTCTTCGGATGTTTCTATGGTGGCATTTTATGCTCTATTAGTATTGGTCTTAGCTGTTTGGGAAGAGCTATTGAGCTTCAACAGGCCCCAGCATGAGGGCTGCATGAGGACGGTTCTCTATTGCCTTAGCCCGCCCTCCCCAGAAGCCCTCTACATTTCTGTTTTACATAATAGTCCTCCTTGTGTGTACACACGTGTGTGTGTGTGTGTGTGTGTGTGTGTGTGTGTGTGTGTGTGTGGCGTTAGGGACTGAGCCCAGGGCTTTGCTTTGCTCATGGCATGCAAGTGTTCTACCACTGACTGCATTCCTGGCCATTGGTCTATGTCTCACTAAGCCCCGTAGCCTGATTAGAACTTGCTGTCTCCCATGTGTTGGGATTACAGGTCTATGCCACAATGCGATCTATCAGGTCTTTACTCCATGTATATCCCCAGTACACACACAGGGTGAGAACCATCATGCTAATGACCTGCAGCTTCTTCTGTGTCTTTGTTGAAGACAGTTTCTGGTAAAATGCCCCATGCTGTCAGCTTTGGCCTCATCTTCAATTTTCTCTGTCCATTTAACAAGTACGAACTGGTATTTGTTCTTGGATGGACACATTGCTAAGCCTTGGGGCTCAACAGAATGTGAACTGGACAGAGGACGCCTTTGTAGCTTACATCTAAGAAAAGGAGAGAAACAGTGAAGAAACGTACAAGGAAGGAGCCAGTGAGTGGGCTCAGTAGGTAAAGGTACAGCTCAGAAGCTTGGAAATCTGACTTTGATTCCGGAAACCTATGTAAATGTAGGAGAGAATTAACACCACACAGTTGTCTTCTAACACACACACACACACTACACACACACAGAGACACACACACACATACACATACATATACACATATACACACATACACACACACACATACACACACACACACATACACACAAATGAAAAATTAAAAAATAAAAGCCCAATGGGCCATAGCAATGAATATATGTATAATTGAAAACTGGAAAAATTGTTACAAGTTATTTTACGGTGCCTTTGGAAGGGTGCATCTGTGGAGACTGAAGAATGAAAGAATGGAGACAAAACAGAGAAGTACATTATTCAGGGTCTCTGTTAACTAGCGTGGTACTAAATCCAGTGTGAGCTTGAATAATTTACATGGCCTCTAATTCTTAATTTCTCTAGCCACGAAATAAAGATGATAATGCCATCTACTCTAAAAGCCCTGGGTTTGGACAGATTTATATAAATCACTCAGTGCATTGCAAGTGCTCTGTAAACAGGAGCTGCTAATTATTATTTATTAGGCTGAGGTGTGAAGGCCAGGTGGGGCCAGCCATGCTTAGAGTTGTGAGGGAAAGCATTCCAAGAAGAGAGAACCGTGTATATTCAAAGCTGCTGGAGCTCCTAGGATCTGTGGAAAGGCCGGTGTCGCTAGGACTGTGCGAGTGAGGGAGAACACACTGGAGGATGGCGTGGGTGGGCACCATATGGTGGCTGCGTGAGCGCCAGCCCAGAGAAGGCAGATGCTGGGTTCCTTCAGAGTTGCTTTCCCCCTAGAGAATGTGAAAGGACAGAGGGCAAAGATGTTGAGAACGTGTGTAAGAGGGTGGTTCTATTGAAAGGCTGTGTAACTCAAGTGAATCAGGACAGGAGAAAAGATGACCGGGACTAACGGAAGGAAGAAACGGGAGAGCCCGAGTGGGCAGCATCCACCCCACAGGAAGGGTGCTTCAGGAAATGGGAGCTTTGGGAAAGAAAACAGGGCTTTAGATGTGTTAGATGAGCTTGCCTAAGTGCTGCGGGTGACAAAGGCCAGGGAGTGACTCGGAAATCACATGGCTGAATGGGGTTTTGAAGATAATCATAGAAGCGAGCACATATTGTGGGGGGACTGTCCGTACAGGGTCCTGCTACCAACCAATATGACGGCATTGCATGAATTAGAGAATGATACCCCTTTTCCTGTGGCTTTATCATCATCTACCAGAACCTATCAAAACATCTTTGCAGGGACACTGATGGTCATACGCAGCTGTCTACATGCTGGATTCAACAAGAATGACAGAAGTCAGAGAGGAGGACGATGCTCTGGGAACTCAGGCTGGAAGTGACCAAAGGGGCATGAGCAGCGTCTGTTGACGGACAGTCAGGGTTGGGGGAAGCAGTGTTAAGACGAGTGGTGTGAATCCCAGGGGAGGGAGACTAACAGTGTACAAAAGAGAATAGGGTCCCAGTTGTTTGGGGTTTATGAAGGCTTGGCACAGATGGTCTAGACAAAGGGTGTTGCTTCCTGGATTGCCCAGGTACTTTCATTATTTATTAAAAATTTTATGCACTGTATTTTGACCATATTCTTTCTCCTCCAACTCCTCCCAGATCCTCCCCAACTCCCTGCCTATACAACTTCAACCCTCCCTCTCAAACGAAAGCAAATCTATAAAAAATGAAAAATCAAAACAAAGAAAAAAGAACAGCAACACAAAACAAACAAACGAACAGACAAATAAAAGAGTGTGTGCAGACACACACACACCAAAAAAATAAACAAACAAAAAATTTTAAGAAGCCGCGGAGTCTCTTTTGTATTACCCAACTACTCCTGGGCTTTATGAAGACTACCTGGAGTGTGGCTGATGTCCTCAGTGTCGTTTCACTGGAGAAAACCGATTCTCCCTTTCTCAGGAAGCTATCAATTGTAAATTGCTTCTTGGTTAAGGATGGGATATTGTGTCCACGTCCCTTTTCAGTCATAACTTTTTTTTTTTTCCTGGTTAGAACCTGTGAGGGTCTTGTGGCTACCGCCACAGTCTCTGTGAGTTCCTATGTGCACCAGCCCTGTTGTGCTTGGAAGACACGATTTCCTTGTTGTGAGTCATCACCTCTGGCTCTTATAGACTTTCTTCCTCCTCTCCCCCGTAGATCCCGGAGCATCGAGGGAAGGGGTTTGATAAAGACTTCCCAGTGTCCCAAAGTTCCCCAGTCTCTGTAATTGTCAGGCTGTGGGTCTCACATTAATTCCCACTGACTGGATGCTTCTCCGATGACAGCTACGTGACAAACAGTTCTGTGGGTAGAGATGTCATTAGGAGTCATTTTATTGCTATGTTCCTTGGGCGGAATAAGGTTTCGTTCTTATTTTTTCTTTACTAAATATTTCTGATTTTTCTCTACTGGATTCCTCCCCCCCTCCTTCCAAACTTCCCAGTAAATAATTTGTGCCTCTTTTATCTCAAGATCTTCTCTGTTTTCCTAAAAGCCACTGGGTAGATTTCTATCTCCCCCAACAGAATGTGTGCCTTGTCGCCCTTGTATTCAGCTGTGGTTGAGACATAATAAGTATGGAATGAGTGAATGAATGAATAAAACTATTTTTCCTTTTGCTACCAAATCCTAGAAAAAAAATAATTATTTATTCACACCAACTAGCTTTATGTATGCTGCATCTAGAGTCCCTTTAGGTGTGAACTTTGGGTACTGCAGAGATGCTTGGTGATGTTGCCTACCTTTTTCTTTTATTAGATAGATACTTTAGTTCTGTAGTTGTATTTAATACTTGCAATTTTATTCTATTTTGACTTTAATGGAAATAATTATTCTTTTAACTTTCAGTCTTGCTAATTGAAAGAAACATTAAAAAATTTTTAAACTATATTATAAACAACCATCAATTTTTTAATTCGCAGTTTTCCTTTTGGGGGGGTATTCAGAAATCTCACGTTATTTCATCATTGACCCGATTATATATTTTGAATTTATAATAGTATGCCTTATCTCAGTAAGAGAAAGCTGAAAACAGCCAAGTCCATCTCTGAGGGCAGAAGAGTGCATTCATGTCTATGTGGAATGAAGATTTTAATGGCTTTATGATCAATATAGGCATGTTAGGTTTTCTTTGATGATGGTAGAATACACACACACACACTCACACACACACACACACATTTCTTTTCTGGGTAGTAAATGAAAGACTACTTAGAAGTTCCTTTCCTAAAGTTTCAGGGCAATAAAAGATGCCTCACAGAGTGAGGGTGCTGCAGTCACATCTGATGACCCGGGATCAACCCTCAGAACCCAGAGTTCAACCAGAGAACAATTTCACGGTGTTTGCTGAACTTCAAGTTAGGTAAAACTTCAAGTACCTACAAGAATGGAGAGGGACAAATAGAGTCTTCAAGGACAGGCATTCTGCATCAGTGATCAACTCTCATATAGTCTGTGTCATCTGCATCTATCTCTACGCACGCTGTCTCGGCTTGCTGATCACCTGGATGGGTTTGAAGCAAACTTCATCTGCATGTATTTCAATATAGAACTACTAAAGAACTCTTTTTGAAAAAAATAGGCATGGGTCTGGGGAGAGAGGCCAGCCAGTAAAATGTTTTGTTTTATGAGCATGGGAATCTGAGTTTGATACAGCACATGTCAAATTACCCGTTACGGCGGTGTAGGTTTATAATCTCAGTGCTGGAGGGGCAGAGGCAGGAGGGTCTCTGGGACCCCTGGCCAACCAGTCTAGCCTAATTGAGAGCTCCGGGACAATCTACTTTAAAGAAGATAAATGGCCTTCCTGAGGATGACTCTAAATATTTTCATCCTGTTCCTAGGGCAAAGAGAAAGTTCTTCTGTTCTGTTCTGTGCACTGAAGTTCTTTTGCACAAATAAAATGCCAGTAAAACAGAAAAAGGCAAAAACATACATGTTAATGCATACGTATGCACCCATATACACATGTGTAAAGACACATGGACACATAGACACATTAAAATTTTAATTACAATGCTATGATCACATTTTAAAAATTAATACTTCTTATTGTTACTAAATATCTTGTTGATATTTAAACTTTTCCTTTTTATTTATCGTTTTAAAATAAATGTTGAATCAGCATTAAAAGGGGTATATTACTGTACTAAACTGTTGTCTCAAATCTCACTATTTTATGCTGTTCCCTCTTTCTGTTTCCCCTGCATTTTATGTGTGCAAAAGAACTTCAATGCAAAGAACAGCATAAAAGAACTTCCTCTTTACCCTTGAGAGATCTAGGTTTTGTTGACTTATTCTGAATGGTACTTTATTAAGTACGTATATTCTATGCATGCCCTGTAGTTTGTTATCTGCAGCTCTAGAGGCCAGTTGGATCAAGCTGAAGTTTTATGATGAACAGTTGGTGCTTAGCAGCGGCGTGTGCTACCACTGGGAGGTACACAATACATAGCTGTCTCTCCATGATGTTCATATCTCATAGTAATCACTACCGAGCTATTGTTCATTAAAGACTGTGTTGGCACATGTGTTGCTGCCTTGGTCCCAAACTGAAAGTGGAGCCTAGACAAGCAAGTTAGGACACACACACACACGCACACGCACACACCCGCACACACACACACACATACACACATATAATATATATATATATATATATATATATATATATATATATATATATATATTTAAAGCAACTTAGAAAGTGCTTGCATCACAAAAGGATTTTTGGCTAGGTGTGATA
Source organism: Mus pahari (assembly GCF_900095145.1). Lineage (NCBI taxonomy): Eukaryota > Metazoa > Chordata > Mammalia > Rodentia > Muridae > Mus > Mus pahari. The sequence goes on from NC_034611.1 coordinate 40,506,387, forward strand.
CCCTATAAAATAAATATATTTGCAATGCTCTAAATAGTTTAGCATCTTTTGTATGAAGTATGAAATTTGGTGAGCACACTGAACTTGCGGTTGTTAGGCACATAAAATTCTAATATCAATTTTTATTTAAACAATTTGGAATCCCTATGTTGAGGCCGGTATGTGCTTGAAAGAGCATCCTCCTGTCTCCCTTTAGCTTCCTGTCCTCCATGAGGCCAAGGTGTTCTGTCCCTTTGTCTTCAGCATACTTTGTTGTCTCGAAACAGACCCACAGCAGTGGAACCAACTGGTCATGGGCTAGAACTTCCACACTGTGAGCCAACATTAAACCTTTCCGCTTTTTAAGCTATTTCGGGCATTTTATCACAGTCATAGAAAGCTGACCAACACTTTCATTGATCTGTGTAGATCTAGATTTTTTTTGTTTTAGATATTTTCTTTATTTACATTTCAAATGCTATCCTGAAAATTCCCTATACCCTCCCCCCCCCTTGCTCCTCTACCCACCCACTCCCACTTCTTGACCCTGGAATTCCCCTGTACTGGGGCATATAAAGTTTGCAAGATCAAGGGGCCTCTCTTCCTAATGATGGACGAATAGGACCTGTGTAGATCTTGTCTGCTGGACCTGGAACCTGAGGACCCAAAAGAACAGGGAGACTAGAGTCTGATGCTGTAGACAACCTGACTTCAGATTCAGTGCACTTTTACACATGAATGTAACAAAGAAAGCAATGACCCAAGGAATATTGTTTGATTTCAGAAAAATATAGTCAGAAAGGTATGTAAATAAGCACCCAGAAGCACATACTACATATTGACAGAGCAACCCTTTCCCAGAACTTTGCTAAGGACAGGCCAATTGAAACACAATTGTCTGGCAAGTACCATAGATTATATCTGAGAAAGCATGAAAGCAAGGCGGAAGAGCATATCCAGGTTCAGGGTACACTGACATCCAACAAGAATAAACATGTCTTATAAATTGAATGTAAATTTTTAACAAAGAAGACATGAAATCCAGTCCAAGAACAATCTAGGAAACAAAATGCTAACCTGACGTAAAAGGCCCTCTGCCTTTTTTCCTGGAGCCTCTTTAAGTTCCCCAAAGCCTTGTTCACCATGCGCCATTCTTCTGATCATGTTCCAACAAATGCAGTAGCAGCATTTCCAATTCTGACATTCCTTTGAATGGTTGGAATTCTGTAGAAAGAAATTTTTTGTATGTGTCTATTTTCCTCATATCAGAAAACATGCTTGACTCCCTCTGCTTACACACTTTCAAAATAATACATTTTCATATTATGCTGGATATTTTTGTGTGTGTCAGCTTGACAAAAGCTAGACAGACATAAGCTGATGACATAGTCATCGGAGAGGAAGGAGCCTCAGCTGGGAAAATGCCTCTATAAGATCCAACAGTAAGGCATTTTTCTCAATCAGTGACCAATGGAGGAGAGTCCCCAACAGGTTGTGGGTGGGGTCACCTCTGGGCTGGTGGTCCTGGGTTCTATAAAAAAAGCAGGCTCTGCAAACCAGGGGAAGCAAGCCAGTGAGCAGCACCCTCCATGGCCTCTGCGTCAGCTTCCACCCTCCAGGTTCCTGCCCTGCTTGAGTTTCTGTCCTGGCTTCCTTTGGTGATGAAGGTGATGTCAAATGTAAGCAGAATAAATTCCTTTGTCCCAACTTACTTTTTGGTCATAGTGTTTGGTTAGCAGCAATAGAAACCTAGCCAAGACACATGTCTTCCACTGTTAACCACTGACTTTTTATTTTTCAGTAAATTTTCTTCCAAGTATCATAATGAATTTAAGACTTTGACTATATCTGATGTTCTCCTATTTAAGCACCAACTGTTTGGCTCTATCCCACTGTGACTTCTGAGATCTCTGACAGGGCTTAATAGGCTCCTAATTTTCTTAAATGTCATGCCAACTTATCTTGTCCCTCACCTGAAACCAGTCATTTCTTCAAAAACCCTGGTTTTTGTTTGTTTGTTTGTTTGTTTATTTGTTTTTTAATAGAGCTAGATTATTCTGAAGCCACCCTCAGATTAGCAGAGGTATTCACTCCTATAGCTCACATACTATTTCTAGCAGTTTTCTACTGATAGAGAGTATATAAACTATATTTACATAAAAACACACATAAGTAAATTTAGGCTGTGGCGATTGCTCAGTGAGTAGAGGCATTTGCTGTTAAGCCTGACGATCGATCCTTGAAACCTACATGGTGGAAATCCTTGAACCTTCCTGAAAATTGTCCTCTAACCTCCACACTAGGACACAGCATGCATAGGTACACACACAGACACAGACACAGACACACACACACACACACACACAGACACACACACACACACACACAGACACACACACACCCATACACACACTCAGAAATAAATAAATGTTCTATTGGCATGTGTAACTAATGATGGTAAATGTTTTCATTTGTTTCACTCTGGTTATTTGGTTCAAAGAACACATTACTTCATGTACTCTATTGGGACAACATTGGAATCTTTCAGAATTCAAACTATATTGGTAGGAGATAATTTTGGGCAGATCCCTCTTGACAATTTTTTCTGATAGGAAGTTTAAAGCAAAAGCATGTTTAAAATTTTAGAAACAAAATTGTAAAGTATAGAAATATTCATGGTTTAAAATTATATTTAAGACAAAACCAATCACTTTTTCAAAAAGCAAAGTAGAAAGTGCTTATACCACAAAATGAATTTTGGCTAAGTATGATTACAACACTCTATTGGATTTTAAAGGGGAGGTCAAGACAGAGTTTCTCTGTATGCCCCTGGATGTCCTGGACCTTGTTCTGTAGACCAGGCTGGCTTCAAATTCCCAAGTTCTGTAATGTAGCACCGCTCCCTGGCAACTTATAGCACTCTGAATACTAGCACATTGAGGTCGTTTTACCTCACAAGTCTTATTACAGAAGATATGTATAGATAACATCCTAAATTAGTTTTTATCTTATAATTTGAATGTGTATTTTGAAAGGCTGTTTTCGGAAAGGGAAAACGATTATTTTCTATACCATGCATCACAACTGTATCTGCCTTGTTTGCTTCACAATAAAACAGGCAGATTATCTTCCATCCTTATCAGCATTACCGGCTATTTCAGTTCGGCATCGAGTGAAATACTTGTATACATTCCTGCTTTTAAAACAACCATTCTGTCGGGTCCTGTGCACTATGTGTCTGGGTTCAAACTTGGCTGGCATTTTTATTTGCACTGAATGGACGAGAGCAGAAAGGATCTGAAATAGCTTTGCCCTAAAGTCAACTTTCCCATCCGTGCTAATTCAGGAGTGTGGAGGAGAGACAAATTATAAAAGTCCCTATTTTTGTCACGGTTTCTTCCTCCCCACCAGTGCCTTCACATCTCTGAAGGCTTCTCATCCTGTCATTACAAGGACACATTTTGGCATTAGATTAGTTTCGTAGTTAGGGAACAAGTTGATGAGCCTACCCTCGACTCTCACAGGAGTCGTCCAGTCTTGGAGTTTATACCGACCACTGCTGTTTCATGTGCTTCTGACCCTTCCTGCCACCCAGCAAAGCTGCTGAGGACTGCAAAGGACTATAGCATGCTGAGAGAGCATCTGTCAGCCGCTTGGATGACAAGCTACCTAACAAAATCCACCTGGTGCAAGCAGCAGATGCCACAGTGAGAATGTCACTCCACTCCTATGTGGTGGCCAGGTATTGGCACTGCAGAGATAGGTTGTGAATAAGAGAGGAAAGGGTCACAATATGACGCAGGTGTATCAAAACCGAAGCTGGGTTTCATAAGTAAAGATGAAAGGACTTCTGATGGTAGAGGCAGAGGCTGGTAGAAGGAAAAAAAAAACAAAAACCAAAACTGTCTACACCCAGAAAAACAGATTAAAGATCAGTTCTTAAGAGTTTCTGTTTTCAGTTCTTCCCAGAAGATATAACATTGTCTTAGTCAGGGTTTCCATTCCTGCACAAAACATCATGACCAAGAAGCAAGTTCGGCAGGAAAGGGTTTATTCAGCTTACACTTCCACATTGCTGTTCATTACCAAAGGAAGTCAGAACTGGAACTCAAGCAGGTCAGGAAGCAGGAGCTGATGCAGAGACCATGGAGGAATGTTACTTACTGGCTTACTCAGCTTGCTCTCTTATAGAACCCAGGGATGGTATCGCCCACAGTGGGCCCTCCCCCCCCTTGTTCACTAATTGAGAAAATGCCTCAGAGCTGGATCTCATGGAGGCATTTCCTCAAGAGAGGCTCCTTTCTCCGTGGTAGCTCCAGCTTGTGTCAAGTTGACACACAAAGCCAGCCAGCACAGCCATCATTCCATTTAATGCACACATTTAACTTAAAAAATCACTTCAAATGCACAACCAATTTCATTAAGTATGAAGGAATTTGGTAATAAACAAAACTAAGAGAAAAAAAGAAGGTGTAATTGTGGGCTAGTAAGTTCACTACAACCAAATCAGTATGCCCTTTCCAGTGGCTTTGTGAGTCTTTTATTTATAGACGATTAAGAACTTTCTAAACCTAAGCCGGGCAGTGGTGGCGCACGCCTTTAACCCCTGGCACTTGGGAGGCAGAGGCAGGTGAATTTCTGATTTTGAGGCCAGCCTGGTCTACAGAGTGAGTTTCAGGACAGCCAGGGCTACACAGAGAAACCCTCTCTCAAAAACAAACCAACAACAACTAAAAGAACTTCCTAAACCTAAAGTTTTATTTCCAGTTCAGGGCTTTCTCTTGGGGTTTATTTCCCTTTGGAAAGGGTAAATAGAGTTTGTTTACCAGCTAAGGTTGCTGTGTAAGAGTGAGTTTCCTCTGAGAGTGAAACATTCTATCCTGCAGTGAAGCTCTTTAAGCTACTCAAAATAGCTTTAGGAAATCCCTGAAACTGACCAGATTCACGAGCCCCTCCTCCTTTCCAGAGTAAGCTTTAAGCTGCTGAGAAGTCACTCTTAGACAAGCCATACTGGGAAAAAAAAAAAACAAAACAGACCACCTGCCTAGAAGAACCAGAAACCAGCCTAGCTGCCTGAAGAGGACACTCTGCAACATGTTGGGTTCCCTGTGGGCTGTGCGAATTGATCCAGATTCTCAGGTTTTGTGAGCTGCCCCCCATGCTGGGGTTGGTTTTGGTGATGGTTCTGCTCCCCTAAGTAACCCCTCACCCGTATTCCTGTGAGTAACCCCCATAAAACTCATGGTTCACCAAGTTGGTGTCCATAGTTTACTCTATCATGGGCTTCCAATCTGAGGTGAAAGCAAATAGACAAGTGTGTTGTATCACTCCAGGTAAAGACTTGTCACACAACAAAGAAACACACACACACACACACACANGGGCTTCCAATCTGAGGTGAAAGCAAATAGACAAGTGTGTTGTATCACTCCAGGTAAAGACTTGTCACACAACAAAGAAACACACACACACACACGAGAATAGAGAGAGAGAGAGAGAGAGAGAGAGAGAGAGAGAGAGAGAGAGAGAGAGAGTCTAATCAAGCAGACTTTCATTTCATTCCATTACCAATTCTCAGTCCCAGGGTCATTTCTTTCCTTTGAAACACTTCCTGCTTCTGGAAGAAGAAAGTTCTTCTCCAAACTGATCCTAGCTCCAAAATGATTCACTCTAACATCCAAACAAACCCAGCCTGGTCATCTGCTGTATATTTTTCTCTCTACCATGACCTTCCAAAGCACTGGCCCAGCTCTTGCTTCTCTGGCTGTCCCTTCTGAAGTGATGCTGAAGTGCAGGGCTGGGTTCCTGATCCCCTCTGCAGGAGTGGCTCTGGGCCTCACCTGGGAGTTGAGTTCCGAACCTAATGTCACAAAATATCAAGGTAGCAAAGTCCCCAGTCTTTGCTCACAGCATTTTTAAAACACTGCAAGTTACTGCACTTACATTGCAACAAAAGAGTCTTTAATTCACTGATGGAGAGAGCTTAGCTGTTCGGTGCACACTCTGAGTTTTTAGCAGCAGGGAACATTTCGTCAGGATTTTAGACAGAGAAGACAAAGTATGGCTTAGTGGCTTTGTCTACATATGTATTTCACCAGAAACTATTCTGTTTTCAGAAGAAAAAAAAAACCTCACATATTATTCTAATAACTTGAAAATTATTCAAATAAGCATATTTTCTTATCTTACCAGTTCACAAAAGCCAAGATCTGTATATAAACTCCAAAGCCCCTTGGTCTTTTTTCTTAAAGCTTTGTGGAGAAATAATTGAAAATTGATTGAAGTCACATTGCACGAACATGCCTTATATCTATGGCAATTAACTTTAGTTGCAAGTTTAATTACAAATAGTTATATATTTAATTGAAAATAAAAGCCTTCTGAAAGGCAAGATAATTTAGAACAATTTAAATTAATAACTAAGCTGATTTTCAGGAACTATACAATTTATTATGTACATATTTCGTGATTTTTTTGTGTGTGTGCTTCATTTTTCCTCTGCATGTCCCTTAAAATATAAATTTCTTCTTTTCCCAGAAGAAATGAAGTGTCTATTCTAAATAGACACTTGTGTCTCTCAATATGACTATCAGAGGATTTAAATAGGCCCCAAAGAGAAAGGGAATTTCTGCCAAACCCACTTGAGGAGTACCCAGGTTTGTGGAAAGAAGAAAATGAGAGTTGGGAGGTGAGAGTCCCCAGGCTCCTAAGGCTTGGGGGAGCCACACACTCACACTCAGTAGAGACCTGGGAGGTCCTGGGACCTCAAGACTTGGCGATCCGGAGGGGTGGGGCTCCTGGAGCTTCTGGGCTCTGGCTTGAGCACGTCTGAGGCAGAGCTTACTGAGTCAACTTGTCCTGCCGAACTTGGATGTGGGTGTCAGCATCTAAAGGACCAAGGGCCCTCAGCCTGGAGTCCAGAAAGACTGGGGGGGGGGTCAGAGGAAGATGGATGAGGAAGACTTGGAGGAGAGCAAAAGCCACTGGGGTCAGATTGGGTTTACACAAAGCACCAATAAAGTCCCAACAGTGAGGTCTTCTGACCACGAGACTTGCACAGCTCATGGAGGCAGAGGCCACAAAAGGCCAGAGGTCTTCGTCAGGCTGGTGGCTCTTTCACCTGTATAGTGAGCTTAGAGGGTCTCCATGCTCCCCCGGGAAGAGGGAAGGAGGGCTCTCTCCCCAGAGGATGTTAAAAGACAGCGGAAGAGAAAGGCAGACTGCCACAACAGGATGAGACTGCCTTACTGGGACAGCGAGAGGTCTCAATGGGATGAAGATTGAGCATGCTTGGAGAGGCTGGAGTGGGGGGGGAGATAAGGATTCACACACACACACACACACACACACACACACACACACACACAC
>NC_034611.1:40513808-40516645 GCF_900095145.1 Mus pahari
CACACACACACACACACACACACACACACACACACACACACACACACGTAACAACCAGGAAGCGACATCCATGTTTTGTGGTTTGTCTGGAAGCAGCCTGGGTGGTTTGGATGCACAGTCATATTGTTTCTTCGGGTGGAGCTGACCCTGTCAGGTTGAGGCTAAGCCATTTATGGCTAGGGCTTACTGCCTGGTACAGCCTGACTCAATTCCTCATGACCTGAGGCTAGTACCTAATGTTGTGTACTGGAAATTGTGATTGGTCGATGTGAGTCTTCATGTGAGATGCATCTCTGGTTGTTTAAAGGTCTCGGAGACACAGAAGCGTCTTACAGTTCCTTCTAATTGTTTATAATAGTAACGAGGGAGAGAGGGAGGGAGGGAGGGGAAAGAAGAGAGGGAGGGAGAAGAAAGGGTTCCTCAGACAGTGTGATATATATATGACTAACTATGATCTTCCGACAATTTTAAACGTAATAATATAATTCATATAGTAGGACCTTTCTTTATAAAGTTTAGTCTGTCTTTAACACACATTTAGAGCAATGCTAAAAATATAATAAAGAAATTAATAACTCACCCCAGCTATAAAAGCTATGGTTTAAGAACAAATAAAATAAAATACACCCATTTCAAAATTTTTCGTGTCCTAATATAAAGATACCAATGAAAACCAGAAGCTAACTCCTATGTCTAAAGCAACAGGGTGCTCTTACAGGGATTATTTACTCTGAATACCATTTTACGATAAACTTAAGACAAGATTTATGTTTTGTCAAAAAAGATTGTTTTATGCTTTCTACTGTTTATGTTTCGCAGTTTAGGCTACTCAGGAAACCGCTTTAACAAAATCAGGAGTCAGTTTAGAATCAGCGTGTACTGACGTATTCCTGTACATGACTGCTTTGTAAGTAGCAATTTTAAACTGATTTTTAGTACAGTTGATGCTCTAAGTATCTGTGACTAAAAACATCTATAGCCATGTATCTAAAGGTCGTATTATGCAAAAGTCACAGAGTTGAAAGTGTGTTAGGTTAATACATGCAACGTTATCAATAGGTGGTACTGCGCGGCGGCGCTGTGTATTCTCTGCAGTCTGAGGTTCTCCATAAAGGAGACAGGATAATGGCGTTAGGAATCCATGGCTATAGCCAGAGCCAACCTGAGAATGGGCAGAGAGGGCAGAGCAGCCTGGCCCTGGGACAGGCCGAGGAGTTTAAGTAACCCCATTCAGTACAGGAAATACATATGGTATATATGTATATACCTGTAAATACTCTATACTAAGTAGCCATGTTCACAGAAGCATAGCTTCTGACAAAGAAATCTGAACACCATTTTTGAAATGCTAGAACATCATCCACAGGACAAATAGAATATAATTCAAGTGTGCCTGACTTAAGAGCTACTCCTTCTATACTCCAGCTGCTTAAACTGGGCTTAAGTGGTTTGTTGGCATGGGCTTTTGACACTTGTCTCCTGCCCACCCATAATATGGGATCAAATCAGACCAACTAGGATCAATATCTGTTCCTAGTGTAATGGGACAATGGAGAACAAATCACCAGAGGGTAAATCACCGGATGTCTTTAGAGAATGTTGTTCAGAGACAAAGGGGAAGTTGTCAGAACTGATATAAAGTTGTGCTGGGCACGGTAGTATTTGCTTGTAATCCCAGGGAAGCTGAGGCAGGAGGATCTTAAGTTTTAGGATAACTTGGGTTTCAAGATGAGATGCTGTCTCAAAACAAGATGCGGTTGCTGTGCCAGTTCCTCCAAAAGCAACACAAAGCCACAAGGTTATTAAAAACTGTATGTTCAAAATTATCTTTTTTCTTTTCATCTCAATATATCAATCCTAGGAGGATCTGGGATCAAAATTTTAAATACCATAGTTTGCTGGATTTAAGACATCATTAGTAATGTGCCAATAATATGCCATTATTTTATGTATGGCAATGATAGGGAAATCTCTGCCCAATAAATTATGATGACTTCCTGTAGGCTATAAACAGCATTTTATTTTATTTTATTTTATTTTATTTTATTTTATTTTGCTTTTTACTTTTTGTTGGTTCTTTGTGAATTTCACACCTTGAACCCCAATCCCTCTCATCTCCCCAGATCCTCATACCTGCTTCCCACTCTTACAACTTCCCCCCACCCCAAAAAGAAAATAAAAATATTGTTGTGGAAGCTATAGTGTGTCCCACAGTGTACCCTTTGCCCACACCTCTTTGCTTGCAAATGTCAGTTTCAATGTGTCATTGGTTTGGTTCAAGGCTTCAGGCTTCTGCTACACTGTCAATTTTGGGACTCATTGGGACTCCTCTTGGATATCTTGTTGTTGTCCTGTGTCATGGGGATCCTATAGTTTTAGATCTGTAGGGCCAACCCCTTCCCATGCTTCAGCAGTTCACTGATTGGGTGATGTTGGGGTGGGGGCCAACTCAACCCTGGATCTGGGTCTGAGAAGCATCTGAGCTACTGAGCCTGCCAGCTCAACCATATTCATCTGGTGAGAATAAGCTCTCCTAGCCTCAGCCAGGTCATCCAGTGCTGCAGCTGGCAAGAGGCAGGGGCTGTGGGTGGGGCTCTCCCCCCTCCCATGCCCTCTGAGCTGATCTACCTCCAACCTCTACAACCAGGGCCAGCTCTACAGGTAAGGTGTAGGACCCCTCTCCCAAGTGTTGTAGCTATCGAGGGACAGGACCAGTTCTCCCACTCTCATGACCCTGGCCATAGATGTAGTGGGATAGGGGTGGGGTGGGGTTGGGAGTGGTATGAAGCATCTCTCTCTCTCTCTCTCTCTCTCTCTCTCTCTCTCTCTCTCTCTCT
>NC_034611.1:40516702-40524875 GCF_900095145.1 Mus pahari
TCTCTCTCTCTCTCTCTCTCTCTCTCTCTCTCTCCCTCTCTCTCTCTTTCTCATCTGTGCCTCTGCACAGCAGCCAAGTTGCAGGGCCAGCTCTCCCATGCTCCGGCCCTTGGGGATGACCCACACACACACCTGACATCAGGGTCAGCTACACTGTGCTGCCCATGTGAAGTACAGCACCCACTGTCCTGTGTGCTGCAGACATGAAGGGCAGGGACAGCTCTCCTGCTCTCATGACCCCAGGGCCAGCTCTTCCACCTGCTGCAGGTGGTGAGGGGTGAAGTAGACATCTCTCCCTCATTCATGCTACCATATGAGTGGCTGGGCCAGCTCTCCCACTTACACCCTCTGGCTGGCTCACCCTCAATTCCTTCATCCAGGGCAGGCACTACTGTGCTTCCTGGGTAGTGTGCCCCCAAGTACTGCAGCTGACATGGGACAGAGTCAATGCTCATATAAACAAACAAACAAACAAACAAGAGTTCTTCTACATGGCTGCCTCGCATTACATAAAAATGTGTCTTCACCTTGGCTCCAACTTTCATCTTCTCTATTATACTTGCTTCAGACACCAGCAGGTTTCACTTCAAGGTTATGGTGTGAAAACAGAATGTGGGGAAATGTAACAGGCTTGACAGAAAGGACGGAATTCTAAATAGACACTTGACTCTCTTCAATCCAACTAGCAGACTCTTGAAACAATAAGCCCAAAGAAATGGAAAATTTCCCCCCAAAGAACCTCTTGGTAGGAGAAAGAAAAGGCATCGGTAAGAAGGGGAAGCTCTCTCTTAGAAAGAGATTTCACGTAGCTCTAACAATGTGTCAGACCACCTTAGGGTTAAACCTATGGCCCAGACAAGGATGGACCAGTGTGGGAGGGACCACACGTTCCCTGAGACTGCTTAAACACACACATATCTTTGGCCCTCTGTTTAAACTTTAATGTCACTCCTGAACCCCAAAGACTGACTTGGTGGGCTCGTTGGATCTCTTTGTTCCTCTTTCCAACATGGTCACATTGAATGGATCTCCTTTTTCTGCTTTCCACAATAATTTGGCTCCTTTGATTCATCTACATAGGACGAGTGACTGAATCTGGCTTGGGGCACAGCCTGTGGCCCCATAGGATTATTATGAATCTCTATAAAAATGTGGCCTGTTTTAAATAAAATCACCCCGACACATTAAAACAGTGTGGTATGCTTTATCGGGCCTATTTTGCTAAGTTTGGGAGCTATTTCTTTCTTTTTTTTATTATTATTATTATTTTCTTTATTTACATTTCAAATGCTATCCCGAAAGTTTCCTATACCCTCCCCCCACCTCTGCTCCCCTACCCACCCACTCCCACTACTTGGCCCAGGTCTTGCCTTGTGCTGGGTCATATAAAGTTTGCAAGACCAAGCCACCAAACCTAGATACTAATGCTCATGCCAACAAGATTCTGCTGAAGGGACCCTGATATTGCGGCCTCTTGTGAGGCTATGCCAGTGCCTGGCAAACACAGAAGTGGATGCTCACAGCCAGCTATTGGCAGCTATTTCTAATGGAGTCTTTGCAGTAAAGAAGTAGATGTGGGTTAACTCAGCACAGACAAACAAAAACGGGAGTCAGTGGTTGGAAAATTACTAAGAGGCCGGACAAATTCTTTGCTAACCGGACCTTACATTGAAAGCAGGACAGAATGGTCACATATGGAAAGCCAGCAGCAGGGAATGCACAGCTTGATTCATTATTGGAGTGGGGATGAATTCTGGCTAAACTGCATACGTGGGATCCTCCCTAGAACTGGGCTGTTCAAGGACAGAGGTAGAAACCTGAGTTGGGTCGCTGAGATCTGGGGGCTGAGAGACTTGATTAAAGAAGAGAATCTTGATCAATCAATGAATAGGCTTTTTGTACACAATAATGTGGCGGAGACTGCATATCTTTATTTGAATACGTAATTTAAAGTTAGATTTTTGATAAAACACTTAATCGGTAACTCCTTAAATCCCTGGGAGACTGAGTGTTCCTGTACTATTTCTTCTACCGTGATCTAGCACAGATGAAACCAGATGAAATCTGGCCACCAAGGTAGCCCGTCAACAGCGGAGCTTTGTGGGGTTGAATCTGATAGGTTCAGATAGTGAGCCCCATGGTCTAACACTTTGGCATTGAGGAGATACTGTGTATCCTCAATCTTCTCCTGCTCTTCTGCCCCACTCTAAACCATGAAAAGGACATTTCTAACCTCCCTGGGGATCATAAAGCCCTCTGACCTCAGAGCACATTTGCAAGCCTTCTGAGTCCCTCTTTGCTTAATGACGCCTCAGTGCTACTGCCTCTTCGTCAGACTTAGCAGGAAACACAGCCGTTTCCCTGTTTCATTTCTAAAGCCCTCTGTGTCATGAAGTACTAATTAAATAAATGTGTGTGATTAGTGTGTTCCTGTTGTAGAGGCTTCCCCACAAACCCGCCAAGAAATCAGTTCTTCTACATTTTCATTAGCAAGGTTGCTTATGTGAAATTTAGTAGTGACCCATCATTTAGGGTCTTTCTCATGGTAACAGCACAGTTCCGAGGGTAAGACGCTCTAAATGTTGAGATCAACACATCAGCACAACTCTATCCTGCCCACTCCCGTATCTGTCAGGTAGGGCCGGCCCCTCTCACCTCAGAGCACAGCTCTATCAAAAGCTGTTTTCATTCTGTTCACCTGCAACCTCCCTGCTCACGGGCTGCATGAAATCGAGTGTTTTGTTGGCTTATGTGTCCCTGGTACCAGTTCTATAATAGATAACAAATGCATTTATTTCAGGTATGATACCAGTTTCCTGTGAAGTTCTTTGAGATGTGCTACTTTTGTTACTCAACTTGGCATCACAATCTACCTCAAAAAGTCAAAATTAATAGTGGAAATCAGAAGAGGAGATTTATTTAATGTGGCCATATTTGGAAGAAGGACAAAGAAGATATAGTCACTCATCTATGGGGTCCTGAAGTAAGATCATAGCTGGAATAGAGGATCAAGGATGTGTCTATCTAAGAGGACTAAGGTTGTGTATATCTAAGCCGTCCTAGTCAGGGTGGTCCTGTCCACTATTGTTGCACCATTGTCTGGGTTTCAGTTTCAATCTGTGAGGAGCTCTGACAAGGTAGAACTGAGTGAGATCTCATTCTGGGAGATGAACTGTTCTCTACATGGGGCTTTCTCCTTCTCTCAGAATCAGATTCCTAGAGAAATTCCTAGAGAAATAGGCTGATAGATTGAGACACGCCAGGGTCTTGTTAGACTATGCTCTGACATTGAGACTGCCAGGCACATCACACTTCCATGAACTCTGCGCCATGCTTGCCCAACATTATTCCCAGAATGCCTCATGCTTCAGGCTCAGTCTCCCTGGTCAAGAGAACCTGCTCTGTTCCCCTCTGAGGCCTTCTTCCAACACATTGTCGTCTTCTTTCACAGCCATTCCAAAGGGCGCCAGCGAGCCATCAAACTGGTATAGAGATGACTTCAAAGTGAAGACATCTGAGGTGGGGAAGAATGAACTCTACCTCAGCTTCCTTCATCAGAGAAGAATGGAGAGCCAGATGCCACAAAAACACCTCCAGGATGCTGACCGTAGGCATCTGAACCGCAATGAAAAGCATTGTGTGAACATCCCTCATCAGAGCCTTATAGGGCCCTCTCCTCTGTCCCTCCTGCAGCCTGGCATACAAACCTTACCAAAAACTCTTCTGGGTATTCCTGCATCTGTAATTTTTTTTTCTATTAGACTGTCCCTTGTCAGTTAATTCACAGCTTCATAGCCCTGCAACCAGTAGAATCTAAATTGGTAGAGAAATCTCAGCACTGTTTATTACAAATTGATTTTTTTTTTAATTTATTTAGCATGATCGTAAGTCAGGGAGCAGAGTAAAGGACTCTGTCTTGTACTCCTGAATTCTCCAGAAGACTGCTAGCTTAGGCCCGGCCTTGACGGCGTTACTGTTTTTACTTCATTTGCACATATACCAGTTTAATTGAATATAGAATTCCTATACCAAAACATTTTCCCTCCCAAGGCTAGTTAGATCTTTCTCAGTTGTACCTCTTTGATTACTGGTGTGTTACCAATTACTCTCTTTATACAAGTCTCCCGGCCTACCTTCCTGATCTGTTTCAGATTTCCCCGCCCCCCCTTGGATCCTTCTAGAGGACTGAGGACTAGTCTCGGTCTTCAGTGGCTCCATTGCTGGACGCCTCCTGCTTTAATTAGCCTATGGGAGGTACAGCAGGAGGGGGAGGGACCCATGCGGCCTTTCCTCACTGGTTCCCTGAGCAACAGCATCTCCAGCAGTGCTAAGCCCTTTACCACACTGCAAGCAAGACACAGAGAACCAAGGCTCCAGGCCCAACACCCTTCCAGGCCCTGTCTTCTCTGTTTTTGCTTCCTCAGCTCCAGCAGCTCCAACTGTTTCCCACTGCTGATAACCTCTGACTTCCTTACTCTCCTTGTTTGTATCTCTAATCCTCTCATTAAGTACTAGAAGTATTGACCCATCAGAGATTACCATCTGTGGAGTAACCTTGATGAGGGCTTTGTGGCAGCCATTAGGGACAGCTGTTTTCTGGCTTAGGTGCAAGCCCACCTTCTTCAGGAAGGTGGAACCCCACCTAGGTTGGCAGAACCGTCTTAAGAAGTGTTAAAGGGAGGCATAATTATTTGTTTAATGAGAGAATGCTTTTTCCTCCCTAGGATTCCCATTCCCTAGTGTGGCTGACAAGATTTGCTATGGGTTCTCTTTCTTTTAGATAGCCAGTGAGTTTCCAGGACCCTAGCTCCCCCAAGAAAGGCTTAAAAGCCACAATATTCTCATATCTGTCGCTTCTTCTTTCTGGAAGAGACTGATGGTCACTGGGTTTGCTGTGTATGTGGCAGGACCGAGTGTGGCTGGGAGCAACTAGGATCACTGTATTCTCTTAAGAACCAGGCACCGGTGAGTGTTATTTCCTTATGGCATTAGCCTGGGCATTGTAGTTAGACTTTTAATCTTTGAACGTTAGGCTGAATTTCTTTGGACCAGCAAAAGTTTTCTTCTGATTAACACTTGGCTCTTTGTTGCTGGCCCCATAGGCGCTGTAGGCTTTTGGCCCAGCTGTCCATAACACTCCCCGTGTATATGTTCCCATAACACCCCCCCCCCCCGTGTCCTTAATGTCCCTGAGTACTTCGATTCTTTTAACCGTTTTTCAATGTCCTAGTAATTTTGAAAATTTGTAACAGTTTTTTTCAGCATCTATTGTCTGCTTCCATCTCTGTTTTTCTTTTTTTAAATTTGGTGCTCATGGTTTTCAAATTAAGCAATCTTTCACTACATCATACTTTCACAATTATGTACTCATTACATAATCCTTGAATGTCTCGTGAACTGTCACTAGAAAACAAGTTAGTTCTCCAAAGTTCACTCAGAATGGCTGTTCTGTGCCAGATCACCTTCTACCCATAGGGTTGTTTTATTTTACTTTATTTTTTTTTCCTGTTGTCTTTTTTATTTGCTTTGGTTTAAAGCTATATTTGTAGTTGATGCGGTTTTTCTGTTTACCTATCATTCATTTGATTCTATTTACTTCCCAGTGTTTGCTTATAATTAAGTAAACCTTGACAGGGATTGGTGTGTCTGTACAAAGCCTTCCTTTTAGAAAGGGCTGGGGCCCGGGTTAAAAAAAAGAAATGAAAGAAAGAACAATTTCAGAAGATAGGAGATTTGGGATCCAGCAAGGAGGAGCCAGGCGATCTTGAATTTTTGAGTTGCTGACAGAAACTTTATTTTATTCTTTTCTTTGTATTCACAATATAACATTTCAAAAATAAATAAATAGATCTCTCCTGAATTGTCACTAGAAGTCAAGTTAGTTTTCCAAAGTCTACTGAAAATGGCTGTTCTGAGTCAGATCACACTCTACCCTTAAGGTCAAAGAAGAGGCTGGATGGGCAGATGAAGGAATTAATTAGTTCAAAGTTCATGAGCCTTTAAAGTTGTCATCAAAAGAAAATTTCCATTAAGGCAAAGGTCGATTTTTTAAAATATTCTTTTGTTAAAACACATTGCCAAGTCAACACAATTGTAAACTTAAGTGAGAGCAACTTAATATTTTTTTTTTAAGGGACAAAGTGCCATTTATATTAAAATGCCATTATTTTTAAAGTTCTGAACCAATACTCTTTTTCTGTAGATGTGGACTGAACAAATATGCAGATGAGTCATCTGAATTGCAAATAATGGTTCATGGGGAGCGGGACACTGTCAAGGAAAGAGCAGACCACTTAGTGAAGACCAAAGTCCCAGTTCATCCTTTTAGCTGTCCAACTTGCATATGCCATCTGAATAAAGTCTCTAATTTCCTATGCGAAAATCTGCTCTGCCTGCTTGAAAAGAAGGGGACTGGTGTGCATATTAACTAGGAAGCACTGTGCACTCTTACTTGTGGCTATTATTATAAACTTCATGAGTTGACTTTAAGCACAATGTTCCAGTTACAAGATAAAGGATACGACTGGCTAAGACTGGAGGGGAAATGAAAGAAACCAAACAGACAACCAATGGAAACCCTCAAATGATCTGCACACTAAAGGTAGCACAAAAGGAAGCAAGTTTAATGGGAGACTCGGAAGTTGAGAGACGCCACCTTCAGAATGACTAACGCTTGAACCTGGCACCTTTGAAGTCAATAAACTCTCAAGTGAGAACAAGCAGACATTTCTCTACTTGTTGAAGTGAGGCAAGCGGTCCTGCTGCGGAACGAACTTTAGTTCTTCAATGGAGACGCCATGTTTTTAAGTGTCGAATTGCATTAAGGACCCAGTTTTCTTGTGATTGATGTCTGACGACTTTCTGGGGTCTGCTGTCGGCACACTTCATTCAACAGATTGTCTGTGCGGTATGCTTAAGCACTACTGTCTCCTAGGTCATGGGGGTTTCACATCAGCTGAAGGCCATTGTACAAAGATGAGGCACTGGCCATCTCTCCCCAGCACTTTCCTAGAAGTGTGCAAACAGTCTCTGTCTTCAGTCTGCCTTTTCTGCACTCTATCCTCTACTATAATGTGCTTCACAACTCTTTAAATCCAAGTTCCTAATGAGTTTCCAAATGTCCTTGTTTGGTTTCAACTGCTACATTTTCTAGCCTTCCACCTTGTAACTATTCTTAAATCTCTAATTGCTGATTGCCATTTTTAAACCTCAGAGGCATACATACATGTTGGGTGCCTATGTCCAGAATGCTTGTTGAATGGCCTTTTATTCTTTTAGGCACTATCAAATCTCATCCCAGGGCATCCTAATGGTCTCTGAGAATGCTAACTCTTACTCTAGGAAGAATTAGTTCCTCTCCATTTTCTGTCTCCGCAGCATTCTGTACCCCAAGGGCAACTGTTATGTGCATAGATCAGCACTGGTGTCTATTTCCCCTACCACACTGTAAAATCCCCAAGGCCAGGGGCCCCATCTTTCTGTTTTTGTATCCACCTCATTCCTCAACATGAATTGCTCTACCATGATGCAACTGGGCAAGACTAGAAAGATACAGAATTTTAGGGGGGATATTTGCCCAAAGTGGGTAAGTAAAGAAACACACAAAGAGGGTCCATTATTCCCTGTTTCTTCAGTCTCAATCAGTATTCTAGTATGGATCTTTTTTGATTAAGTGGTGATTTTTCTGGGATATGTTAGCTATGGAGCTGGACAACCAGCATTTCAAACATGTGCCTTTGGAAAATCAGAAAAGGCTGGGAATGGTGCCAAGTCATCTGTCTGTTGCTGCCTGTAGTCTCCTTCCCTATATAAAACTGGCAACAAGTACCAGTTGCAGCACACGGTGAAGGGAAATGGCTGAAGCACTCCAGGGCATCCACGAGTGAGCACTGTCTGATAAAGCCTTCTCTCTATACACTGTGTGGCAGCCTTATCCATCCCATCAAGCAGGACCAGAACCTCACCTTTCATTGTTGTTAGAAAGAAACAAAAATAATAGATTTGACTTTGCAAAACACAAAGCCTGAACACCAGACATGAAAACAAAGCAAACGGTGGAAGGAGAAAATTAACTTCTGAAAGTTTCACTCTGACCTCTATGCGTGCGTATCTAAACACTCTCTCTCTCTCTCTCTCTCTCTCTCTCTCTCTCTCTCTCTCTCTCTCTCTCTCT
>NC_034611.1:40524920-40539619 GCF_900095145.1 Mus pahari
CTCTCTCTCTCTCTCTCTCTCTCTCTCTCTCTCTCTCTCTCTCTCTCTCTCACACACACACACACACACACACACACACACACACACACTCACATACACACAGGTAAATCTCTTCACTAGCTAAGGAAAGGGGCTGGAGAGATGGCTCAGTGGTTAAGAACATAAACTGCTCTTCCTAGATAATGTAGCATTTGAAACCAAACAAGGAAGTTTGGAAACCTATTAGAAACTTGGATTTAAAGAGTTGTCAAGAGGTTCTGAGTTCAATTCCAAGTAACCACATGGTGGCTCACAACCATCTGTAACAGGATCTGATGATCTCTTCTTGTGTGTCTAAAGACAGCTACATAATACAATTCTTTTTTAAAAAAAGCTAAAGAAAATGAGCTACCTTTGGAAGAATTTCCTCATTTTTAGATCATCATTTGGAAGAATTTTCTTATTTCTAGGTCATCAAGTATGGGCAGTATTCCTGTCTCACAATGATCCAGTACAATAGTAGTTCTTGGTGATCAATTGAGTAGATCATTGGCTGGGTTCAATGAAGTGGGAACAAAGATTTCTGGTCTCTGAGACCTGAGTACCACTGCCTGGTGAGCATTGGGGTAACTTCTATATCCTGAAAATATAAAGAGGAGGTACTTTTGCTTTTCTAGGATTCGATAATGTAATCAATGTTTTAAAGAGTGAATTAGGTACTGGTCTAGGTGCTCAGCCTGAAAAGAGCAATGCAGAGAGCTCAGGCAGCCTGCATCCAGGGGTGGGGCTGATGTTCTAGTGATGGCTTCACACTCTCCAGTCCTCTCTGAGTACCAGCCCTGTAATATAGTCCACACCGTGGAGAAAGGATTTTCATGTGTTGTAAACTTAAAATCAGAAAAGAATGTTGTTACCTTAGGAGGAGAAAAGGTACTGAAAAATAGTCCAAAATGTAATGGCTATTTTAGCTAAGAAATTTAATATAATGATTAAGTTTGTCCAGAAAACATGAGAATCCAAGGTTACTGTTAGCACAGTGAGCATCAAGACACACACACACACACACACACACACACACACACACACACTTTCCCAATTACAATAACATAGCATCTCTCCTCGTCCTTCACACTTGCAAGGTCTGTGGCAGGTGGCACTGCCCATGGTCTACCATCTTTAAGCTAGCTCAACACTACCCTGGAGATGGGACTAGCTCAGGATTTCATTTGAATCCAGATGTGTGCTTAAATTAGTCAACCAGACCCATTTAAAGCACTAGGTTTGCAATAGGTGTTTTCCTTTAATGACTGCAATGCAGAAAAGTTTGACTACAGAATTCTACTCCCAGGAACTCATGCCACTGATTATGTCTGTATATGCTATGAAGAGTTGAATGATGGGAGAATAAAGTAGACCTTGGATTCAAATTTCTATGGTTGTTTTTCTTTATAACAAGCATGTTTTAATGTTTATTGTTATAAATGTTACATTTACTCAATAAAAAATAATAAATGCCTTAAAAGTAACATTGACAACTTGAGATTTGAACTCAAGGTATTGTTGCCATGACACTGAACTTGCTATCTTGACATCGTATTATCTGTGAACCATTTTATTAAGAGAAATGTTAAATATTCACTCAGTGTTAGCATATTCTATCTTTCAGGCCCTTCCCTACACTCATCCATTTCTTTGAAATATTTTTGGGCAGAAATTAATTAGCTAGAGGCTTACCCTCTTAAAATGTGCAGGGAATTGTCTGCAAGGGTGCAAACCGCCATTGCTTCATATTATGCAATGTGTCAGGTCAAAGGTTTCACATGACATCATAAATGTTCCTTTTTAGCATTTAAGGGGCACAAGAGATAACTATTCTGGAAATTGTACCCTCCTGCTTTCCGCCTGTTTCTTCTTCTTTTTTCTTCTCTTTTTCCTTGCCTATCTCCATCGTAGTAAAAGGTGCTGGGACAGGAAAGAAGACTTCCTCTGGGGAATACAAAGGAGGAAAGAAGTCAGCGCACTGAGGGCATAGCTACAACACTGAATGGCAGAAAACCTCAGAATCAAAGCTTTTCTAAAATGACATTTAGCAATGGTCCATTTTCTCCATACGCCCTTTTATAACTTTCACAGTAAGAAACTGTCACCTCAATTTTTTTTTTCTACATGAGATCTCATTGGGGAAATTATGAATATCTTTTAAATTGATTTAGACACTGAATTTTTATATTACAGCTGGCTTTCTGATACCTGGGAACCATATTCAATACAGAGAGGAAGTCACCATCATTTTATTCAATTTCCACACAGACATATGTTGTCCAGTCTTAATACTGAGTGTTCAGCTTTGAGAAATGTATTTTAAGGAATAATCAATCACATGTCTTCTTGATTTTTATGAGCAAACTCTGTCCCCATGAGTTGAAGACTTAGCATTTAGCAGGCCATAGTCTGAAGCATAGCACATAGTAGGGATAACCACAGGTGGATGGGCACATAGAGAAAGGGGCAAAGGCCACCTCCTCACAAGGTAGCGGGGCAAGGCAATACATGTCTGTTCTACAAAAGCAGAGCCCTCATGACCGACTCCTCAGACATTCGTACTTTATAATATCACTGCCTTGAGGGTTAGCTCCTAAGACATGGCTTTTGAGAGACATTATCATTGACACCATAATAATCATTCCCCACCCCGAAGAGTGACACCCTTGGGGCCATAACTGATACTCCTTCCCATACATTTAATCATGTTGAATACAGCCCATGTTGTTGCTGAAGATCGCCAGATTGGTTATTCACACATTACGACCTCTTCTTTGGTCTTCATAAAAGCCCTCCCTCCCCAGCTCAAAGAGTCACAATTTATTTATTGTTCTTTTTTAGAAATAAGTACAGTAGTTAAAATAACCTATGCGATTTTGTTCCCAAGAAGAAATCACTTGACTGACAGTTAAGAATCTCTCCAGAGTTCTTTCCCAGTGATTCCCGTGTTTATTATATTACTTGACATTGTCAATGAGTATAAGGGCAGATTAGTGTCAGCTCTACCTCTTAGAAAAGAGAGGTCTTTACCTGGTAAGCAAGAGCCTGGGCCATCATCAGCACAGAGAAGGGCTAGAAGACCTCGAATCTCACTTACCTCTGCCTAAATCTATGGTTCTTTAACAAAAACTTAGAAAACCATGTTATATCTAGCCCTTCAAACAGCCCTTCGTACCTGTTTGCTTTAATGACAGATATACTTAGACAAAGAAATGAACACACAGCATTGGCTTTTGCAAATTCTCAATTTTTATTGAGAGCCCAAGTTCCAGATGCCAGATGGGGGGGTTAGATCCATTATTACATTTACTCTATATTTGCTCAAGATGGGCAGTCATTTTCTTTTCTTTTCTAAGTTCCTACTCGAATTTGTCAAAACACAATGAAGGAACACAGAAACCACAAAGAACATGAGTGTAGTGGTTTGAATGAGAACAGCCTCTATAGGCTGTTTGAAGACTTGGTCCCCATTTGGTGGAACTACTTGGTGAGAACTAGGAGGTATGGCCTCAGTGGAGGAGGTATGTCACTGGCAGCTGGATCTGAGGTTTCAGAAGCTCACACCAGTCCCGCTGTTTCTTCTTCTGCCTCATGACGCTATTTCAGGGGTTGAGCTCTCAGTCACTGCTCAGTGCCCAGCCTGGCTGCCTGATGCCTTGTTTTCTGCCATGATCATTATGCTTTGGAAACTGTAAGCCCCAAATAAACTCTTTCTTCTTGGCAAGACAGAGTTGCCTTGGTTCATGGTGTCTTATCACAGCAACAGAAAAGTAACTAAATCTATTCAAGGAGGGCTGTGCATGACTAAAAAGTGTCTGTCTTCACTCCCAGCTACTGTTTGCTGTTTTGACAGTATTATACTGCTGCTAATCCCAAGTATTTAGGACACAAATATTTAGATATATGTTTTTAGCCTTTTTAATTATAGAGCTTCGGTGACAGGTTTGTATGAGTTTCATCAAGGGGAGCAAAAGCTGTATTTACCTGGTTCCTTGCTGCTGTATTTTCACACTCTGCTTGTTTATTCTGCTAGAGCACGACTCTCACGTGGTTTGGAGGTACGGGTGCTCTGTCTCCTCATCACTGCTCCTCTGCTTGGTGACAAAACCACAACAGAACATATTAGCAGAAGAAGATGCTTTCCTGTCATTTCTTGGCTTTCCTTGCAGCTGCTCATCTGGCGTGTTAATGAAAGAAGGTGAGAAGGCGAAAAGAAAAGAAAAGGAAAGGAAAGGAAAGGAAAGGAAAGGAAAGGAAAGGAAAGGAAAGGAAAGGAAAGGAAAGGAAAGGAAAGGAAAGGAAAGGAAANGAAAGGAAAGGAAAGGAAAGGAAAGGAAAGGAAAGGAAAGGAAAGGAAAGGAAAGGAAAGGAAAGGAAAGGAAAGGGAAAGGAAAGGAAAGGAAAGGAAAGGAAAGGAAAGGAAGGGAAAGGAAAGGAAAATCCCTAAGTAGCACGCATTTAGTTGTATGGGAAGATGATGGTCTTTGCATCTAATAGAGTATGCTGAGATCAAGGAGGTCCTCATCCTTCCTTCTCCACTCCTTCCTTCCTTCCCTTCATGTCTCAACCCGACAACCAGCCTCTTCCCTGGAAGGCAGTCTCAGGACATTTACTTTCTGATGGTGGCACAACCGAGAGCCTCCAGTTTCAGCAGCAGCAGCAGCAGCTCATGGTTCTGAGATGCACACAGGAGCGATGTGGGTGGTTCTTTAGGCTGCTACATCACTGGTGGAACACATCACAAGCAGGCATTTCAGACCTCACACTGCAGCTGCCAGAACCTGGGCTGCAGGGCTGCAGGCCACCAAGCAAGGCAGAGCCACTGCAATACAAAATGCTTTAACACTTCTTAGGAGAGACAGCAACAGCTGGTGGAATTCTAAAGCTACTCTCTGAATTAGAATGAAATCGTGTAGCCAGATCAGTCCCTAAATATCTTTAATTACCCAGCATTCCAGCCCTATGGAATGATTATCCCTGCATATACTGAATTGACATGAGGCCCAAACTTGGGCCCCAAACTCTAAAAGAGAGTGATGTTTTTGCTTTGCCAGTTCCTGAATAAGGGAACAACTGTCCATCACCCTGAAAGTGGGGGGTGGGTCTGATGAACCACAGCAAGTTAAAGGAGAAACCTCAATGTGCAGCCTCTTTGGGATCCAACGGCTGTCTCAGAGAGAGCCATTGCTTCTTTAATGTTCTGTGTCTAGTGTAACTAGGAGCACATTGACTGTTGCAAATTGAGAGCTTTCTTTGAAGTTTAAATATGCCACTTTAACTGTGTTCTCATCTTCTACATCCCACTGAATGAATAACCCAAATTACACAGAACAGCAGCAAATTGGCTCATCACAGCCCTGTTATAATTTTAAAAGAATAAAGATCTGAAAAAACCAGAGAGTCTGAAGGAACTAGTGATGCCTGCTAAGGAGTTGACAGGTCTTTCCTCAGAAGGACATGGATTCGGAATTCAACCTTGGTTTGTAGAGATCAAGAGTCACTTACATTTTGTGTCATGTTTACATGTGTCCTTAGTATAGTTTCCTTATTAAGGATACTGACAGCTCTGCCTTTGCCATCCCTGCTATCTCCTCTGGGAGCACAAGATACACCCAGCAGCATGTGGGCTGTAAGTCATTTCCTCCTGTATAAAAGTGATCTTCGCAAACTGAAGTCCAAGCCATCAGAGAATACCTGGCTTTTCCTTTGCCTCTCTTTAAGCCCCCCAACTCAGAAGGAAACATACAGCAGCTCATCGCCCTGGCTGATGAGCTTGGGGCAGGCAGAACTTGAAAAACATAGATGCATACCCCCAAGAAGGGCACTTTCCAAACAGCATAATTCTCTCTGTTTTAACAGGGTACCCCTTTTGTGGTAATGAAACACCAGGTCACAACTTTGAAACCATTATTGAGTGTTATCTTTGAACTCTGAACATAGCTGGTACAATTTTCCAGCTGTCAGACTCTAGGCCTCCCATTCTGAACAGAAGGAAAACTAGCTAAACAGCAATAGCTTCTGTAATCTCTCTGATTAGATTAATACTGATAGTTTCAATCCACAGATCACTTCAGCCAGTCAACCAACAGACTCCCAGCATTTAAGATAGATAGATAGATAGATAGATAGATAGATAGATAGATAGATAGATAGATATGGTGTTAGTGTTCCATAGGATTCAGTGAAAAAGTACCCCATCAATCAGGGATTTGGGATGATTTTGAGACATGAATAAGCATCAACATCTTTATAAGGAAACTGAGTTCCGTCTTAGAACAAGTAAAAGCTGGTGTGGATAAAAGACTTATGTAGAGTACCTCCCACAGGTTGCAAATGACTAAATGACTTCTTCCTCCAGATATGATATGGGCCACCAAGACAATATGGGGCAATATGGGGAAGAAGGTCCCCTACGTACTACCAGGGTCTGTCTGGGTTAAACACCTGAATGATGCTGACCAGCAGTGCTGAGCCACCCAAGTGGATAAATAGCACCAGCACCCACAGGAACGCTTGCTGTCTGGAATCATGGAGGAGCCCCGCTCCCTGACTTGACCACGCAGAGCAAGAACTGCCTGCTTCCTGGCTAGCAGGCCGCCCTGTTGAGACTTCTCTAGAGTCTGGGAGGTCCCAAGAAAAAAGCAATGTCTCCCCCAAATGTTTGCTTCTGCTAGGAATCTGAGGTGGGGCTAAAATAGCAACTTTGACCTCTGAAAGAAAGGGGCAGACGACGACGACGACGACGACAACGACGACGACGACGACGAAGCCTCTTTCTCCTGTAAATCTTCAGAAAGAGCTGCCCTCATGCTGGAGATGTATGTGGGGTGGGGGGAGGCAAAGCAGAGCCTGTACCTAAGCAGCAGGTTTAAGGCTCAAACGGTATCCCACATCCACCCAATCATCTTTCCTAAGCATTTCTCCCTCTACGGATTGGTCTGTCAGATCTTTGTTTATATTTACCTACAACTTGATTGCTTCAGCTGTGGACTCTGTCTCAAAAGGCCATCTCCTCACATGGAAATGGAAACTACTCTCTCTAGTGGAAAACAGTCTCAGAGATATTCTGACAGCTAGCGCTCTGCTGGAAGCCTTTCTTCAGCTCGACCTGTAGGTAGGAAGATTTCAGGCTTTCCTTCTCAGAGCAGTCTCTCCTCCCCCGAATTCTGCAGCTTCCTCTACCCTCTATGTTCCTTCTTCCTTTAGGCTCACCCTCTGGGATCCTAGTCACCAGATTCAAAATAGGGGCCAGATACACTGAGCGTTTGGCTCTGGGTGGGGGTAGGACGTCAGGGATAATTAGTAAAAAGAGGCCTTGTAGGATGCTGTTTGAGCTAGGCGTCCTCGAATCTGAGCAAGGCGTCTTGAAATGAATGCCAAGCTGCTACCTTGAGGGCCTAGGAACCGAACGTTGTGCCTACAGCTGGGCTCCTGGACCTGACTTGATGTGGCTCCGTCAGGTGGAAACCCTACGAGTCGACTGCTCCCAACTCTCCAGGGAGAACGAGGTCTAAAACGCAATTCAGCTGTAGCCACAACCGCCCGGTCCCCGGGGCCCGAGCGGAGAATGGCCCCCTCGGCTGAAGCTGCGGGCTGACGCTCGTGTATAGGGTTGCAATTCGCCGTGATAAATGTAAAGACCAATTAAGGTTTGATCCGTGCACACAAGAGGCAGACGGCGGAGTGGAACCAATTAACGAGCATGTCCCCTAATTCCTGCGGCGGCGGCCGGGCGCACCGCCGGTCCCCAGGCTCCCACCCTAGAAGAGCCCCCGCCCGCCGAGGCGGCATCTCCCCGCGAGCAGGAGGTGCGGGGAGTGCCAGGGCTGGGGAGGGGGCGCCGGGTGCCCACGGAGCCGAGCTCGTGAGGCCACGGCTGGAGGCTGGGCGCGCCCGGGTGGTCGCGCGAGCCAGCGCGGGAGGCGCCCAGGCGACGCCGTGCGCCCCGAGGGCGGAGGGCTGATGGCTGCAGCCAGGTAGCTGAGGACTGGAGGCGGCGCGGAGGGGAGGGTCGGGCGGAGACCTCACTTGGCCGGCCTTCCTGCCGCCCTGCTTCCCGATCCCGACCGCCGGGCGCGTGACCTCCAGTGAGGTCCTGGCAATGAGCAGCGCTGGTGATTAACGGCCCCGAGGTCGCGGGCAGTGAGGCACGCGTCCCCTTTGGCCCCGCCAGGGTGGGAGGGCGCCAGGGAGCAGAGCAGGGTGAGGCCGCGGGGTCGTTGGTGGCACAGAGTGAAGATGACACAGTGGGCGCCTAGCGCCAGGGCCGGCCCTCCTAGCCCCCGGGCCAGCGCCGCGGCGGGTACCGCGCAGCAAAGTTTGGAGCCGCGGGCGCCGCGCGCCGGTCCCTCCCCGCGCAGATCCCTTGGCGGAGTCTCTGCTGCCGCCGCTGCCAGGGCAGGACAAAGGCTCATTAACACGTGATGGGACCACGCTTCATAAATGGGACTGGAGCGAGAGCGAGCCAGAGACAGCGCGCGAGCTGAGGGAGAGGCAGGGACCTCAAGCAGGGCGCGGCGACGGGCGCTCGGGCTGGCCCAAGCGGGCGGCCCCAGGCCGGCCAGCGCGGTCAGAGGGACGCCGGGGAGAGCCGGGGAACGAAGCGGGCCTGTCCGAGCCCAGGGGCGCCAGTCCCGGGGCCCGTGGCGCACGGGTGCTAGAGGCCGGGGACGCGGGCGCGCAGACCGACTGACTTACTGACCGATCGCCGCGGGCACGCCCCGCTCCACCCCGCCCCACCGCTCCCCGCGCCGCCTCCCCTGCTCGCTTGCTGCCTCTACCTTCTCCACTTCTTTTCCGCCTCCGCCTCCTTCTGGCTCCCCTGGCGCCAGAGCCTTCCCCTGGCTCAGGCGGGAGCCTGGGCTGTCTGCAGAGCTCTCATAGAGTCTGGGGGCAAATTTCCTTGTAGCAGAGAGCCAGCCCCTTGGCTGGGCGACAGGTGCCGAGGGAGCTTCTGGCCCGTGGACCGGGGGATGCGAAGGGTAAGACCTGGCACAGTGGCGTTTGGGAATAGCTTTTCCGCCTCCCGCCCCCTCGGTACTGGCCAGTGGTCCCCTGGTGTCCTACGCGGAGTTCTTGTTCCGTGTTCCAGGAGAGCAAATCGTGCTAATGTGGTGTTTACTTAGCTGTGTAGTCCCAGCTTGTTACCTGTGGTCTAAGCTACTTCTGAAGGCTTCTACCATTTACAATTTACTGGATGTGCACCTAGCTCTGCATACACTGATGTCTGTTTGTAGAAAATGTGTAATTGTGCATGTTTGGAAAATTGAGTTGATGCTTGATGTCTTTTAGCCGTATCAGAAACTAAGTCTTCCAGAGGAATACATGTCTCTGCACCACATGTAGAAAACGACTCAATTAAATACTAAATGTCGTGTAAAGAAATCTATGTTAAATAAGGAACTTTTGATACAGAACGATAGCTTCCGCAGCCATCTCTGTTTAAGGAAAAACTAATATGTATAGTCTTAATACCTGTGATGGAACGTTATAGGAACATGAAACTAAGAGCTGGCACCAGGCGAATAAAGTTGATGCTTTATTTTTAAAAGGATGTTTCTTGGTTAAGGCTTACAGGTCACAAATGGAGCATCTTCTGAATGCATATGTTTGCTATGATAGATGTGAGAAACTGCTGTTTGGTCATTTCAAAGTTTAAAGCAACATGCGTGTTTCTAATTGTAGTACATGGTTTATCTCCCAAAGGTTTCAAAGAGGTGAGAAAAAATTAATAACCTATCTATGAAACATTGTATTTCCTATCCTTTTACTTTTTCTTCCAAATAGGAGCTACTAGCTCTTCCTGCCTTTGTTTATTTCTTGGCATATTAAATCTCCTTGGACATTTAATCCAATAAGAGATTAGAGCAGATTTACTGGTTTTAAGGATGTTGAAAGATACCTCTCTGGGTCCCATAACTTCTCATTTTTATTGCCAACTTAATTCCTTTGAACAATGGGGAGATGCACATGCTCAGAGGAGACTCAGTGGGTACTGATTATCTGTGGGGTCACTCCTGACATCAGTCTGTTTGGCAGAAAATTGAGAAACTAGGAGTAGCCGACCTCCGAGGTTCCCACAGGACTGTCTGATTTAAACTGCTGGTCTTCTAATCCCAGCTTTTGACAATTTGAAAGGGAGATAGATCTACTGATCGATTTTTCTCTGCCCCCCACTCC
The DNA here is from genome assembly GCF_900095145.1 of Mus pahari. Classification (NCBI taxonomy): domain Eukaryota; kingdom Metazoa; phylum Chordata; class Mammalia; order Rodentia; family Muridae; genus Mus; species Mus pahari. The sequence goes on from NC_034611.1 coordinate 40,535,121, forward strand.
CTCCATACCCCACCTTCTCTAACTCAGTTATGAGCAATTTTATCAAAAGGAAAGACCATGAATACTTTCTTAACTGAGAGAAATATATATATATATATATTTTTTTTTTCTGATTACATCCACACAGGAACAGAATGTGTGCACCTCTAGAATGCTAAGCAGCACATACTGCGGGCTGTTGTTTTTAGGCACAGTAGCAGTTGCTCTAGCTGGGAAAGAGGCTTCATGTTGATATGGTTTAAAAGAAAAAAAAAAACTAATCATTTTAGGTCGTTAGGAGAACTTACTGTGAGCAGGGTCTTTTATTGCTTCAAAAGATGTCTCCCGTTTCAAGCAAGGAACAGCCATGGCTGAGGTATGTATGTATGCATGTATGTATTATGTATGTATGTATGAGTGTCTACTGGGGGGGGTTCATTGTGTTTCTGATCCTACATGGGGGTGCAACAATGCCACATGTTGGGAATGCTCACTTCTGACCTTTCAAAATGACTATGCTTGCCTGCTCATTGTTAAGAAGACACATCTGATATTCCTGCCCCCCAAATTTAATGGCATCAGTGGCTGTGTCTAGAAATGGATGCTGTGACTAGAAGCTTAATTAAGCCATAGGTGATGAATTGTGTGTGTGAAGTTTTAATTCTGGGGGAAATCAGACCTCATGGTGGAGCGGGACTTGACTTTGTTCTCCAGTGTTTTCTGCTTTCCCCCCCTGTCACCCGTCTCCCAGCGGACTGTGTTCCTTGCTGGCTTGCCTGGGAGACTGCTCTTCTCTAATAAGCCTCACTGCAGGATCAGTGTGTTCTTTTTTTTTGGCATTTCAAAATGTTAAAATAGTGAAACTGTTAAATGTTATCCAGATGAAACTGCTCGGAATGAAAATTTCCAAAAGAACCATGCTATTTGTGACCTATTATGTATTACAGACAATTCTGAAGGAAAACTCCATGAATCGTTTTATCTGTTTCCTCAAGAAGGAAGCAGCCTCATTGATTGTGTTGATAAGTGTTTAGTATGCTCTGTCAGCTTATTAATTACGAAAGCAAAGCCTGTGAAACCCTTCAAAACAATCTACGACGTTCTCCTGTGCTTTGACTTAGAATTATCACTAACTACCAGGGTATTTAGACAGGTTCCTTGGTTTGTCTTATGTATTGGTCTTTGAAACTTGAGTTGGATTTACTATATAAGAAGAAAGTATTATGAAATAGAGCTTATACTGGCAGTTTAGAGTTCATGGCACTTACCAAATGCTTCTTCCCAGAAAACAGTTGGCCTGATAAATAATTTCCCCATAACTAGCTATTCGGGAATTTACAAGGAAAAAAAAATAGCAAACTGGATTTAGTTATACCTAATAACATGTAATTAGTAAAGAACAATTTGGTCATAGCTTCTCGAATTTGGTTAGCTTCTCATAGTCTCTCCTCTTAGAGGCTGCCTGTTATTCTTGGGGGGTAAGTATGGTAGTTGGTTGCATAAGGAGCACAGTTCAGAGCTTGGGTTCCCAGCATTTTTAAAGGATGTTAGGTCTTCCCAGTTGAAGACTTGTCTCTCCTATTTTGGTAGTCATCATTTCTGACTGGTCCGGTAGAGTGAAACCAGCCTCTGGATTTAAATTATTTATAATTCTGGTTTGTTTTTTTTTTTTTTTCTTTTTTCTGTAAACCAAGACTGCAGAGTTTTTGAAAAAACCACCAGGGCTGAGTCACAGACTGCATACCTGTATTTTCAGAGTTGTGCTTATTTTTTTCCTTACTGGCTGGTAGATAATGAAAAGGACACAAGGAAATAAAAAGCATCGTTTATGTATTTGAACTCTGGGTTTTTGTATCTTCTTCAGATCTCCAGTTCTTTCCCAATCCTGTTCTTATAAAAATGTTAACTTTATGTTATAAATGTACAGATTCTGTTTTGTGTGGGTTGGGACTTCAACACTTCACCACTGAACTGCTAATTCTTTAATAACTAATTCACTTAGCTGTATGTTCTTAGATTAGATTAGATTTGTCTTATAAAGTTCACTTCAGATTCTAAAATATTTCTTGGATTAAAAGAAGTGAAAAATGTCATCCAGAATATCAATGCTTTCAAACTCTTATACTGCATAAGTCACAAAACTGAATGTGTAGGCACACTTTTTTAACCTATGCACGAACAAACATTTTCATTGATGTGTGTTCTAGGTCAAATAAAACTTTAGGTACAGTGACTTTTTAAGATATGTGAAAATACCATTCTGATTTTTAAATGACTACTGCAACTTTGGGAAAATGTCCAAGTTCAAACCAACTATACAGATGGACCCAGAAGACTCCAAGAAAGAGGGAGTCTTCATGTTGAATTAAGACAAGGCTGCTTGTTTCCAGGATAGGTGCAGATGTGCTCTGGTCTTCTGTGCCCTAAGAATCTTGTGCATTACTCTAGGGGCCCTAAGATCTTGCTCTAGGGTGAGGAGGACCATCACCACACTTGATTATAACTTTATCATAAACACCAATGTTTATGATGGGTTTAAGACAGCTCTTTGCCAGTCTTGATAATTCATATTTTTTGGATATTAGAACTATACCAATTGGCAGAAAATCACAAAGTACATGTTACAATAGCCCCCATTCGCTTCATATTTCAAATGTTATCATGTTATTACAAGGATGTTCAAATAATAAGAAATATAGGTGAGCAAAAGAGGAGGATTAACTTTAGTGCTGGCCATCACCTCTCACCATGATTCAGTTGCTTAATGTTACATGAATGTTTTCCTTGAGCCTGACACATGGATAATAGGTGTGCTCAAGATAGATGGGTAATAACATATCAGAGCCATTCCTTGAATGAAATTAGTGTAATTGCCTGTAATTTGGAGCAGAAAATACCTACTAAAAGCTTTCCTGGGTCATGTTTCTTCCCCCAACAGGGTATCCTGGCAGAATAGAGCACATTCCAATACAGAATTTTCTCTAGGACATCTGGTTGTATGTACAAATGTTCTTGGTCTCAGACTGGTTCTTTCCCTAAATTTGAGGACTTTTCCGCATAGATGAGTGTTGAACAACATTGGGACAGACTTTAATTGGAAAGTGACAATGAAATTCTTGAGGACTACAGTAGTTGAGTTTTAAAAGTTGTGGTTTTTTTTTTTCTTTTTAAGGAAGAACTGGTTGTTCACTGTACATGAGCAAATGGGCCTGACATTTGTCCTGGTAGTGACCTGAGTTCTACGCTGGCCTCAGTTGGAGAGATTTTTTTTTTTTAACACCTACACTTTAAGAATCCTTTTGAAGTCTTGCTTTCTTTGTCTTGGTGTCATTTAGTTTTGACTAAATGTGTTGGAACTCTTCCTATGAGAACTCTGGGTTTTCAGACAAGCATTTGTTTGTATCTCATTGCACTGCCCGCATCACTGCCATTGTATTTTGTACTTTTGAATAAGTTTCATAAATGAGATTTTGCAATTTTTGGAGGGGAAAATGGACTGAGTTTAATCTCCCCTTTTCTAACTCAAAGGAGAGTTTTCCCCTCAACAGCTGAATATCTTATTATTTAAGGTTACCTTCCTCCTCTTGTTTGCATGCTTATTTATCTATAGGTATGAAAGCTGAACAGATTTGGTCCTTTTGACTTGATTCCTTACTACTCTTTATTAACTCTAAGTTGCATTTAAAAATATCATTTTTTTTTAAACTTTGGAGAGAAGGTGCAGTATAATTTCCTATATTTGATAATGTAATAGCTATTTTTTTTTCCTACTAGCAAATTCCATGCTATTGCTTTTTAAAGAAAAGCAGAGGCATCTCTCAGAGCTGTGCCAGGCAATCTGTTGTGGTGGTTTAATATACTGACAAATGCTCTCACAAACTGTATATGGGTATTTAAATATAATTAAAATACAACGTAACTGGGATGTTTAGTTTTTCAGTTTATGCTTCAATGGGAAGGTCCCGCTCCACCCATTACCACTTCTCTAGCCATTATTTGGAGCCATACTTTTAAACAGGAGAATTGTAGTCAGTGTGATAATGGAGTTGGAACAAGTGCTGTGTTCAGACTGCTGAGAAACCCCAGTATACTTAAAAATCGTTGAAAATTGTGTTCTAAGTCTCTGCCTTTTTGGACATTTGTATTTGATAATTTTACAGTCCCATAGCAAGTAAATCAGTATTCTAAAATTTGAGATATTCTGTCTTTACCATTTATATTTGCTTTTCATACAGCATTCTTTAAAAAAACAAATCTATCTATTCTATGTAAGGAACACTCGGTTGAATGCTGTGTGACTATTTTGGTTGGTTAAAATATCAACTCCTTTCAATGTGTCAGTAGCCAGAATTGGTATATTTTCTTTACCCCTTGCACAAGTAATGAGCAAGTACACATGAAGAGATAAAAAGGAGCTGGGCATGGTGGCGCACACCTTTAATCCCAGCACTCGGGAGGCAGAGGCAGGCGGATTTCTGAGTTCGAGGCCAGCCTGGTCTACAGAGTGAGTTCCAGGACAG
>NC_034611.1:40539689-40543445 GCF_900095145.1 Mus pahari
GAGAGAGAGAGAGAGAGAGAGAGAAAAGCTAGGGTAGTTTAACACATAACTGAGATGGAAAAAAAAATAGTATTTTCCAAGAATTCCGTAGTCCCGCCTCAGTGGGAATTTGGCTTCGAGAATGTTCAACTACATTTAGAAGTAACATTTAACTTCTCATAAAACTAGGAGGGAATAATGATAAAGTAACCTGGGATTCATCTTCATTGTAATAATCGGGAAATGGTTGCTCAGAGTTTATACATTTGAATATTTTTGGATTATATTCCTACATGCGTATAGCTCCTAGGTACTTAAGGAAGATACCGGTTGTAGGTTATACTGCTATTAGATGCCAGTAGCAAAAGTCTACAGCGAGTCTCTGCCTCTGCAAAGTCTCCATGTTCATTTCTTGTGAAACATTTCTTCATGGTTAGGGAGTAAAGAACAGACACAAGTGTTTCCCATATAGGAAAATGAGCTGAGTTGTTCATTACTTTGACTTGCTAAACATTCTTCTATCCTCAGCAGTTAAATTGTTCTTCTCAACATTGTCTAAGAAATGTGTAGCAGTCCTGTCAAGCCAATCATAAGGTTTGTAAATAGAATTAGGAGAAAATGGTAAGAGTTTCCTAATTTAGGTTTGTCTACTGGGTCTGTGTGTATTGCATCTTGAAGTTACTTTACCGGATAAGATATGTAACGAGAAGTTTCCAGAGAAAGTCTAGAGGAGCCCTGAACTGTCCTCAGAACAATGAGGGGGTCCCCAACCCTACTGTCACTTGCTGGCTAGACAGTTGCTCCTGTGTTCCAGCTGGACAGGAGTACCCTGGCCTTCGCCTTTGCTGTAGGGAGCTCTCTTACCTTGTGCAAGTTCTCACACTCTGTTTCGTGCACTCCACACTTGTACTCACAAACCACCTGTCCTCTCACACAGACTCCAGTCTTCTTAAAGCACAGCTTCCCCCCTTGCAGCATTTGGTCTTCTTTCATGGGTTTCATAACTTTAACCAGTGGTTCTTAAATTTTGGAAGTATTTCCTGGAGGCCTTGTTAGCACAGATGTGGCCAACTCTAGCATTTCTAACTCTGTCAATCCAAACTGAATTTGCACTCCTTAGTTCCCAGGGGCTGCCCTGCTGCTGACTGGGAGAACACCACTGGCCTGTGTGCTAAGCGTGTGGTGACTCTCAAACTGTTCTCAAGGTGCACAGGGGCTAAGGATCCTGTTCCCCTGCACCTGTCTTACCAACCTAGTCCTTTGTCTTCATATCATTCTTTCCAAATGCTATCTGTTCTGGCTCAGTTCAGAATGTTGTGATTATGCCACACGAATCCCAGAATGAATTTGACCTTGAATATGCACAACAGCATAGAGATTTTGCACTTTCTTCCAATTTGCATGCTTGTAAATCACATCTTCGTGTTGTTTTTTGCATTGGGCCTGAAGCCTAGTACTTCTATATTCATATATAGGTAACCATCTGCATCTTGTGAGCTCACTTTGGCTCATCTCTTGTGTTGCTAGTATATACTGAAAATGTTTTGACCATTTCAACTAAAGTAACTAAGACTTAAATGTATAGTTTTAAAAAATATCTTTTAAAGGAAATCTCGGACTTAAATGACAACATAATTCATTTAAAATTATTCCAATGAGAAAATAATAGGAAGGGAATTGAATTATTTAAAAATTCTCCTTGTTCTCAGTGGATATGATTATTGGAACTAATATTTGCTTCTCTTGTGAAATATTTCATATTAGTCCCAATAATAAAAAATTAGTTTCCATTAATTTTCATCTCAGAGTTAGTTATGATCTGTGTTGATAATTTAATGTTTGCAAGTTAGGTAAATATTTCATAAAACAGAATTGAGTTTGTTGTTAGAATTGAAGCTGAGCTCTGAGCCTCCCATTTTACACTTATCTCTTGGCACAAACATATTTGTTTTCAGTAGAATTTTTCTTTACTAATTCTTAATTACTTTCTTGAGGCAAAATTCCAAATATTCACAATTAATTTTTATTAATATATTGAATTTTCTCAAAGCCTCTTCCTTAGAAAAGTAATTAGAAATTTAATTTTTGTAGGCAGTAGTAATAACCAATTTTAACCTCCATAACATATTTTCTTCCTTATATTTTAATTAGTTCTGCTGTAAATTTATGAAATATTGTAGCAGGAGAAGTTGCTCAACCAAAGCAAGAGCTGTGTCCAGTGAATGGAATAACAGATTGATTCCCATGGGCTGAAAAAACCCACTCTATCTAGTGGCTGGGTTTTCACATAGCTTCTCTTGACAGGCTGTTTGGGAAAGATCAGCTTAGTATTCATTTGGGAAAGGAAAAGAAGTCTACTGTAAGAACACTTGTATATGTCTTAAAGGTATATCAGAAGCATATATTAGGATCCATTCAAGGTTGGTTATATTACAGGGATCGCTTTCATAGGCTAGTTGTTAGAATTCATCTTAATTCAGAGGAAACAAGAATCAGAGGGAAAAAGTGGGCATCCAATCATTGCCTATGATTTCTGTGAACTATACTATACAACTTAAGTCTGATTTTGTGAGAAGAGTCACTTGATAGATCATTAGTGGTACATTTTATGTTGACAAGTTACATCTTTTCAGGGGGACATTTGTATGAGACCAAGACTAATGTTTAATCTCCTACTGGTCAATTTTTATAATGAGGGCAACTACTTACCCCTGAAAACCATTCTGTTAAGTTAGATTTGCACTGTTGCCAATACATGCATCCATTCACTAGCTTGCTCTGTACCAGGTCCTGAGCCAGCCAGGTCCCGAGTCTTGCAGGGAAAGATTACTGCAAGAGATGGCTCAGCATTGCCCACAGTTACTTCTGGGAGGAATTCTCAAGGCACAACTCATACTCTTTAGAACTCTCCCTCAATTATTTTAACTGTGGCAAGGGGTAGACATATGGATACGTGTTATGATGTGTGACCTAGGATAGAGTATTGTATTCTTTGATTTCTTTACTCAACCCATAGCTATTATACAAGTGTGAAACATTTCAGACTAATATGTCGTGGGAAATGTTCCTGACTTTGTATGTAATGTCTGTGCTAGGCACAGAGTACATGCCTGAAGTGTAGTGACTGAGCCATGTGAAGGCATGTAGCATCCATCGGCCACATTCTGCAGTCACACAGCTGACACTGACACACGCTGAAAGTCTCACAGTCATTCATCTTGCTGGAGCATAAAGTTTATGTAATTTGTCTATGTTGATTCAGCTCTGAGCTTGGGAATTGGCCTTAGGGGTTTCCTCTGTGTTTAAGAGAACTCCACTGCATCTCTGCCCATAGGGAGTGGCTGAGCTTCGAGCTTTTTCTTCACTCACAGCCATCATGTCTTGTTCTGAAGTGAGAGGGGATGAGAAAGGTGTCAGACATGAAGGTGGCCGCTTCATATCCCAGCTGTGCTGTAGAAGTGTCATTACAATCAACAACCCTGTAAATTGACTAATGAGGCACAAAAAACATCCACTCATACCTAATTAAAAACTGTGGCGACTTAGATTGTATTTATTTCATTGTATTTCAACCAAGGCGCCACTCCAGAACCAGGAACTATACCATGTAGTTGTTAGTTATGCTTGTCTCTGAAGAACACGGGGCAAGGTTGCTTTGCAGGTAGCTCAGGCAAACTCTCTGCTGTCCTTGAATCTTCTGTCCCTTCAGATTTAAATCATTCACTGAGTAACCTTTATCAGGCACTGCTTATGACTGATGTCGCCTGCCCAGATCAA
>NC_034611.1:40544316-40563063 GCF_900095145.1 Mus pahari
CCTGGCTGTCCTGGAACTCCCTCTGTAGACCAGGCTGGCCTCGAACTCAGAAATTCGCCTGCCTCTGCCTCCCAAGTGCTGGGATTAAAGGCATGCACCACCACGCCCGGCTCCACATTCTTTCTGGACTCTGGAAAATATATCTCTTTCACAGAAAAGGGTCAAAGCACATAGTAGGAGCAAACATCTAAGCCACAGAGCAGAAAAAAATGGTAAACGGAAATTATCTCCCAAGTCAAGTCCATTCACTGTATTGCTGGTTCACCTGTGTGGAAGGCTTTTCCTGGGGCACTGTCACCTCACAGTGCTTAAACCTATGTAATTTCAAGGCATCGTTTTCTTGAGCCCAGCAATTAAATTTTAACAAGCCGTTAAGTGTTAAATAATAGGGCACATTTCACATTAGATTTGTAAGGGAATAATAGCCTTGAAAGTATCTTAATGTCACTAGTTCATACTAATTGATATTTTTTAAGAAGAAAAAAAAAAACCCCTCATACCTTTGTTAGTAAAGAATAGAGCAGGGAAAATAGTGTGTTTCATAAGCTCAATTTTTCTTTTACAAAATATATGAAAAGCCAAAGCTTTGAGAGCTAGTCAAGCATTAACAATGGAATGGAATACATATACATATAAGTGTAGTGTGTGTGTGTGTGTGTGTGTGTGAGAGAGAGAGAGAGAGAGAGAGAGAGAGAGAGAGAGAGATGGAGCAGGCAATAATACAAGGAAGTGATATTGTCTACTTCTGACTGAATTATCAGGGTACTTGAGTTAACTCTTTATTTACACAGCTGTAGAGGATGATGGAGCGGATGCCCAAACCACTTTAGTAGTTCCAAACCATCTCGAGTTGTCGGTAAGCTTAGTCATTGTCACCCACTCAGCTGGCGACTTCATTCCCTGGGTGCTTCTTCGACTGCTCTGGTCAATGGAGACCGTGACTTAGACACGATACAGACATAGTAGCCAACTGGCATGTCTTCCTGCTAACCCTAAAGACATGGATGATCAAGGCACTTTTCCTGAGCACAGCAGTAGAAGGCAGACTTATTCTCAGAAGTAAACGGAGAAACAGTGAGTACATCCATTAGAGCCTGGGGTCTTCTAAACCCCTCGTGTGACACTCCCACAGGCCACCCAAGCAGCAACCCGAATAAGGAAGTAAGTAGGGAAAAAAAAATCCAGATGTTTTTCAACATGGATCCAAAATGTCATATTTGGTCTTAGCCCTGTCAGATTAGATATCATGAGCTTGTTACTGTCTCATTTTTAGCATTTATAAGCTTGGGATAGTAGGGAATTTGGTACTGTGCCAATATAGTCTATTACCATATCAGGGCACACCACCATTCTGATGCTTTTACTGGGGATAGTACTCAGGTCAGAATCGCAAGATCCAGTTGCATCCGTGATAGACACCTAAGCTATTACAGTGCCCCTCTTAAAGCAAAGAAACAGAACAACCACAGAACCCAAGCGGGTCCTCAGAGTAACTGCCGTTAAATTATACAGACAAGACTTGGCAGCCCTGGAGGTCTTGGTTTCAGCCTTCTTCCACACTCCACCTATGGAACACATGGCTAGCTTGAAATATCGTTTTGGATTTTGCTGTTTTAATTTAGTGACAGGGTCCTGCTGTGGGAGCCTGTGTTGAACTCACGATCCACCGGTTTCATCCACTCCAGTGCCAGGATTACAAGCATGGACTCCCACATCCAATGTTACACATGAATGTTTTCTAAAACATTATATGCTAGAAATATAAAACAATATATGCTATATTGAATTAGGGATATGGACCTTGGATAAATAATTTTAAAAGACTCTCTCTGTTACCATCCTCATCAAATTCCTTTTGCTGATACCATAGTCAGCTTGTTAATAATGTGCATGTTCCCTGCCCCCCCCTCCCCAGGGAGGAGGGGTAGAGATGCAGGTGTGTGCACTGAGAGGGGAGACAAGAACAGATGGTACAAACCTGAGAATCAAAGGAGGCTTTTCTAAAATAATAGATTTAACACATTTAAACATTTTTATTATTGTTACTACAAAGGCACAATTTCTATATTAAGTCGTTAGGAGATTTTAGCTGCCATTCAATCCTGTTTTCACTATGACTGTGTAATAAGCCCCAACTGCTTCTTTAACAGGCACATCTACACATCCTGTTAGAATTTCCAATTATGATTTTCCCATTAGCAAACAAAAACAAAATTAATGGCAGTTTCGCCCCCCCCAAGCCTAAGCTATATTACAAACGAACTCTCAAAGAAAACTCTCCATGCAAAAATAAGGTGGAAATTACTGCAATAATCCAAATGTAGAAATAAAGGAAAGACTTTCTGAGATGCAGGAAATTTTGATTCTCATTAGCTTCTGCAATAGCCTGTACACAGTAGTGTTCTGACATTCTGAAATTCACAAAGTCCATTTATTTTACACTCTTCCCCTGACTAATATCAGACACACAGGACAGCTCATAACCATCAGACTCTGGCTTAGATTTAACATGCTGCTGTTAAGATGAAAGTGTTTGGTTGCATTACCATAGGCATTGTGGTCATATGTGGTGAATATAAATTCAGTAAATCACAGAGCATTTTTTTGAGTTCTGATCCCTTGTCCATCCCTTAAGCATCATAACGCTCTCCAGTGTCGTCTACAGCTCCGATCCTTGGGTCCATGCCGGCGGGCAGATTTACCTGGAGCTCTGGGATTATCATCCACAACTATTTTATTGCCTTCACTTGGCACTGTATCGCCTTCATTTAAGTTTTAAAGAGCAGATAAGATTTGAGTATACGATGCACAATAGCTTTAATGTGGTTACCATTAAGCCTCGAACCAGGTAACAATGTTAGAGCCAAGCTCCCGGAGTCCTTCAGACATGGGTTCCCATTTGTGTTCTGGATAATTTACTAAGTACCTAATCGCCTCCTTTGTGCCTGGTGAGTCAGGTAAGAAATTCGTGCCTGAGAGTCACTGGTTAGTTTACTGACAGAAGGTAGGTAACGTTTCTCAAGTGCCCAAACACGTCGGACATGCTGTTAAGGCTCCTCCTCAGCGTGTTTGTGTCTTCCCTGTGCGTTAGACTTATGTGCTGAGTCAAGGACACAACCAAGTAAACAGCCTGTAAGTGAATTAAGATAATGCATTTTTTTTTGAAATATGAGTATATAATGTAATTAGCCTATATTATATATTCATGAAATGCGGTTAGTATGTAGAATATGGTGATGAACCGTCAATAGCACTAATAGGGAGGACGGTAATGCTTATTGAAGACTTGGTGTCTGTGCCAGGGCTAAGTACACTTTATATTGAGTTAATTTTCATAGCAGTTCTGCGATTTAGGCATCATTACCACCCCAAGCTTGAAACATTGAGGCTTAGACCCATCAATGGCTTGAGTGGATGTGGCCGGACAGTCCTGTCTTCCAATTTCTGGAGCAGTTTTCCCTCCACAGAGAAGGGCTTCGCTGATTAGAGTGAGTAGGGAAACTGAGGGAACTAGGTCTGAGCTTAGTGAGTGGATCACGAGGGGTCGAAGCAGTGGGCTTGGGACCCACACCGTCCAGTGGGCAGTTGGTGGGTACTTTCAGCACATGAAAGGAGGTCCACACCCCAGGCTCAGCCCAACTTGTCCCACCTACTTTATGTGTTAATGGTATATTATTTACCTTCTATGTGCCTTTCATACAAGAATTACCTCATAAGCAATTGCAGTAATAAAATGTGGTGATCCATGCAAAAGGCTCAATGAGTCTCCTGTGCATAATAAGCTTTCTGTATGCTTTAAAGTGTATGTGTAGGGGGGGGGGCGGCGGGGTAAGGGAGGTCTAATGACACATAAGGGGTACACCTGATTATAGAGGCCGAGAAGGAGGTGCTGTCCCTGTAAGTCCAAGCTAAGGGTTAAGATGGCTGGAAAGATTGCTCACAATAGCGTACACAATGTGAAAAACAAGGTGGTTGGCATTAATTCATTGTGGCATTAGCTACAGTAACAAAAGATGGTAAAAACCCCAAGCCTCCCACCCATAGGAGGCTGGTCACATTCATCTACCAAACCCTTAGGGCAGCTAGAGACGGAGGGATGCATTGAACGAGCATAAAGCTGCCTTTGGTGTGTGCTGCTAAATGGAAAGCTATACAGTACATGCAAACATTTTCTAAAGAAGTACAGAGGTGGTAAATGCACACACACACACACACACACACACATATATGCACGCACACACACACACAGAGGCGCACAGATGCACATGCACACCTCTATAAAAAGGAACAAGAATCTCTACGTCTCTGAGAGATTCATTTCTAAGACTCAGGGGAGAGTGGTATTGCGGTAGATCTTTTAGTACTGTTTGAATTTGAACCTTGTAAATCTAAATACATATATAGCACCTATAAAATGTATTGATATGTGTAAAAGGCTCAAAAGGCCTCCTGCTCATAATATGCCTTCTGTGCGTTTAAAAGTGTGTGTGTGGGGGGGCATTAATGACACATAAGGGGTACACCTGATTATAGAGGCCAAGGAGGAGGTGCTGTCACAGTAAGCCCAAGCTAAGGGTTAAGATGACTAGAAGGACTGCTCACAGTAGCATAAGCAATGAGAAGAATAAAGCTGTTGGTGTAAATTCATTGCAGCATTATCTACAAAGTTTCAAAGTTAGCCTTCAACTGGGAAAAGTGAAAAACTAGCGGCCCAGAGGAGATGCCTGAAGGGTGTGACCATCGGATGCTTAAGATAAGGCTGCCCAGACAAAAGGTTACCGAGCTATTTGTATTTTCTTTAATTTTGAGAAAGGGAAATAAGTCCTAAGCCATTTAAAAAATATATCTCATAATGAAATTCCATTGCCATCTTATTACCACGTTCAGGTGAGCATCCCCCAGAGATTTTAGTTCCCTGCTGTCCAGAACTGATGAAGGCTATCAAGTTCAGTGTTCTGTTTGGAAGCCGAATTCTGGTGATTTCAGTAGCTATGTAAACCTGTGCTTAAGTGATGTGTCAGGAGGCTGATGACAGAAGAATCAGGTAGGGGAGCTCGCTAACCCTGCTGGTGCTGAAGTAGCATTGGCTCCAGTCTAGGAAAATCTCTAGCCCACAGAAGACTTGGATGCGAGTAATTTGATAGAGAAGGGGTCAGGAGGAAGGTGTGTCACTATGTCTGTGTATCTTAAGGTCAGTGAGTGACCTTCCAGAGTTGGGTACTAAGCACTGTCTTGAGGAAATGTCACAATGTCTCTTTGATCATGGATAAAGATTTTCATATGTAAATTAAGTTGTTCAGCAAACAAGTTTGCAAAGCATACTAGTTGACTCCTATGGTAGGATACATAAGACATTGTTATTGAAGAAATAATTATGTGAGGGAGAGATAATAGAAACAGAGAACTTAAGAATGCCCGAGAGTTGCTTGCAACCAGGCTGAGACTGGTTTAGTAGAGAAATCAAGCAGCATCAAGCACCAAGCTTAGGTCCTGGACTTTGGTCTCATTTCTGTATCCTTCCTGCCTACAGCTTCTGCAACTGCCCTTTGCCCCTGGGAAAACGGTCCAGAGTTTGTTGGACTTGGCAGACAAACTGTGTTCAGCATCACCGTGAGCGTAATGTCTTACAGCTCCTGCTTCTAGCCAGGGAGTCACCAACTCTCATGTGGGCAGCCCAGGGATAGTGTGCAGAACTGCTCGGGTGAAGGGAGAAAGCTCACGTTCCTGAGTGATGGAAGAATTTACCATCTGTTTGACAGTGCCTCTGATGTGTCACTGGAGTGACTATCCTGCTGACCTGACAGGGTGAAGTGGGCGGGCGAGCCTGCCCTTCAGCTCACCTGTCACAGAGCACCAAGGGCACTCACTGTCACTGCCTGTCTTGTTTCTCTGGGCACAGCTACCTGTGTCACAGCTCATGAGTACAGCCCCCGTGGCTGTTTCTGCCTAGGTATGGTACAGCTCGGGAGTGCAGACCAGATGGCCACCTCACCTAGAACCCTAATAACTCCCATCCAAATAGAACTCTACTTTGAATAAACGTGTATTGGCTTATTGGGTAAGAAACCTTGACCCCAGTGACATGTATGTCCCTTTCCTATTTTCCTGGTGAGATTCCCTCACTTAGTAGAAGAGATATGTTCTGGTTCTATTTGAAGACAATATTTGTGAGACAACTCTGTTTTAAGCTTCTTTCTGTGCGCTATGCATTGTGGTGAGAATTAAATGCTAAGATAGATTAGGTCTCCCATGAGGTCCTTGTTGAACTTTCTGTGGAGCTTGGGAGCAAGAAGTAGATCAGGTAAATGCTGTGATGCAAATCTTTCATTATCCTGAGAGCACCAAAGTTGGGACTTTGTCTGAGCATGGGAAGCAACGAGCTAAGGAAATGGGAATAGCAAATTGCTAAGGATAGGGGCTCTCAGGCAGGCAGAGGTAGGAGTGGAGTCACAGCGTGAGCCTGTGTTTGTGTCACTAAACCCTACAGTAGTACAGCCAAACTGGGGGACCAGGCTGGGGAGGGCAGGACTGGAGAGACCATTGTTGGATAACGGAAGGGTCTTGTCCTGAACTTCATCCAGGAAGCTTGACCATGGAAGGCTCTCAGGGAGAGCAGACACTGAGAGGGTCAGAATGATTAACATCTGGGTTGTATGAGCCCTGACGGGGAGCTTGTATTGAGTCTGGGTTTGGTCTTTGGGGCAGAGAGGTTAAAATGAGAGTCACACACGGTCTTCACATGTTTTCGAAGGTTCCTCCAGCAGGTATGTGACAATGATCAGTGCTGGGACCCACAAAGCTACCAGGGAGGCTTGTGATCTGATCCCAGTGAGCCATGTCGAGGCTCGGCCAGGGAGGCAGCAGAGTGCAGAAGGAGGGCCAGATCTACCACTTAACGCCTGCCCCAAATTACTTTTGCTTTTACAAATAATAATAATAATAGTAATAAATAATAATGATAATAATAATAATGTGAAACTTGAGGTATTAATCTTAAAAACTTTATCTTTGTGTCCTATCCTACTCCACACTCATCCTGCACACTGGGCATATGTAGCCTTTCTTGGGGAAGTCTGCTTTGCCATCTACAGCTTCTGCTCCCCAGTAGTGTCGCCTGTTGGAGCAGCCAGCCTTGCCTACAGGTGCTGGGCCAGCTGATCATCTCCCCTGCTAGATGTCAGACCCCCTGTGGGCCTGATGCTGTTAAGTGTCTGGTGCAGTGCATGGTGTGCAATGGGTGCTCTATAACTTATTGAATAGATAGTATATTAATAAGTGAACTATCTTGACGGATAGGCTCTCTATATTTTGACAAAAAGGCCTAGGATTTCAAACTTTGTTTCAAAAGATAATAGCTTTCTTATATGTGTAAGACGGAGAAGCAGTGAAAGACAAAATATTAAAATGTATGGTTATTTAGCTGTCATGTGTGTCATCCTGTGTTTGTAACAGTTTTTATGAACTAAAGAGAAAAATAGCCATCTTTTAAACATTTATAAATGCTGAGATAAGTTCTCTTGCTGTAGATGTTGAAAACACCAAGTTGCTTAACTTAGAGTTGGAGGATCCATCATGGTAGCCATCTGCATTTCCAGTAATGTGCCCTTGGAAAGCAGTGCATATCACTAGGGAGGACTATCTCCTGTCCCCGTGCCAGCACACTGAGGCGTGAGCTCCTGAAGTACCCCTCTGTCATTACCACCTTCCTCACGTCAACCTTGGAATCCCATAAGCCTCTGTGCAAAGCTTCCTGATATTTCCTCCTGATTGCCATAGACATTTTTATAAGTTCTTAGCTGCCGTGCCACGATCCCAAACTCCCTTCCTCTGGGTGAGGAAACACGCCTGGTGAAGAGCATCTTCCCACTGTGGTCCGGAGCTGTCTCTGGTCCTCCTTTACAATTAAACCGGACAGCTCATCCCTTGGTTCTAGACTGTCATTTCACCAATTGTCTCACCTGTCCAGTCTCATTTCTCTTTCAAGGTACCTCACAGGTCAGGGATTATGTCCCTAGCCACATCATCACAGATTGCTATGTACTTGATAATAGAAGCCTGGGGGCCAACTATTCCCATGAGGTGCACAGTGATTCTTATTTCATTGGGCTTGGCACATTTGACTATACAGATCCATGCAAGACCACTGACTTTCTTCAAAGACATCAGGAAATGAGAACCATGTGTCTCATCTCCTAATATTTGTGGGGTGGGGGTGTTGGGGCTCTTACCTAAATAGACCTATTGTGTTGACTTAACCTCCGTGTTCAGAGGTGACACCAACTTGTGGTGCCTAGCGTTTTCTGTTTATTACACTCCTGGCTTTTTCTTACCACTCAATGTTTTTATGTTTTGTTTTCCCTCCTGTTAGGGTTCCCTCCCGGCATCTCTTTCTCAGTCACGTTGAGTCTGGCCTAATCAAAGACTGAGGTTATGAAGTCGATCTTAGATGGCCTTGCAGATACCACCTTCCGTACCATCACCACAGACCTCCTCTACGTGGGCTCAAATGACATTCAGTACGAAGATATCAAAGGAGACATGGCATCCAAATTAGGATACTTCCCACAGAAATTCCCTCTAACTTCCTTCAGGGGTAGTCCTTTCCAAGAAAAGATGACTGCAGGAGACAACTCCCCGTTGGTCCCAGCAGGAGACACAACAAACATTACAGAGTTCTATAACAAGTCTCTCTCATCATTCAAGGAGAATGAGGAGAACATCCAGTGTGGGGAGAATTTTATGGACATGGAGTGCTTCATGATTCTGAATCCCAGCCAGCAGCTGGCCATCGCTGTACTGTCTCTCACTCTGGGCACCTTCACGGTTCTGGAGAACCTGCTGGTGCTATGTGTCATCCTTCACTCCCGCAGTCTCCGATGCAGGCCTTCCTACCACTTCATTGGCAGCCTGGCAGTGGCCGACCTCCTGGGAAGCGTCATTTTCGTCTACAGCTTTGTTGACTTCCATGTGTTCCACCGCAAAGACAGCCCCAATGTGTTTCTGTTCAAACTGGGTGGGGTTACAGCCTCCTTCACAGCTTCTGTGGGCAGCCTGTTCCTCACAGCCATCGACAGGTACATATCCATTCACAGGCCTCTGGCCTACAAGAGGATCGTCACCAGGCCCAAGGCCGTAGTGGCCTTTTGCTTGATGTGGACTATTGCAATAGTAATTGCTGTGTTGCCTCTCCTGGGCTGGAACTGCAAGAAGCTGCAATCGGTCTGCTCGGACATCTTCCCACTCATCGATGAAACCTACCTGATGTTCTGGATCGGAGTCACCAGTGTGCTCTTGCTGTTCATTGTGTATGCATACATGTATATCCTCTGGAAGGCTCACAGCCACGCGGTCCGCATGATTCAGCGTGGAACCCAGAAGAGCATCATAATCCACACCTCAGAAGATGGCAAGGTGCAGGTGACCCGGCCTGACCAAGCCCGCATGGACATTAGGTTGGCCAAAACCCTGGTTCTGATCCTGGTGGTGTTGATCATCTGCTGGGGCCCTCTGCTTGCGATCATGGTGTACGATGTCTTTGGGAAGATGAACAAGCTTATCAAGACGGTGTTTGCCTTCTGTAGTATGCTCTGCCTGCTGAACTCCACCGTGAACCCCATCATCTATGCTCTGAGGAGCAAGGACCTGAGACATGCCTTCCGCAGCATGTTCCCTTCGTGTGAAGGCACTGCGCAACCCCTAGATAACAGCATGGGGGACTCGGACTGCCTGCACAAGCACGCCAATAACACAGCCAGCATGCACAGGGCCGCGGAGAGCTGCATCAAGAGCACTGTTAAGATTGCCAAGGTGACCATGTCTGTGTCCACAGACACGTCTGCCGAGGCTCTGTGAGCCTGCTGCTTTTGTGGCTGTCCAGAAAAAGAAAAAAAAAAAATTTTTTTTTTTTTAGCTTAAAATTTAGAAGTCTGTTGTCTCATCGGTTATATATATATTTTTAAGTTTACCATGTTTAGTAAAATAGTGACTGTCACCGTGCTTACTTAGTTTGCTGACGTCTCAATAGCTTAGGTACTTAAAACTCCATTCCCCAGGGGTTTACAGTGAAGAAAGTCTATCGCTGCAGTTACTCAGCAATCCTTCGAAGTCTCTGAAATAGAAGGGAAAACTTTGGCTTCCAAATCTGAAGCCTAACTATCTGTAGAGAACCACCATGAAATAAGTAATGGCTTTGTAACCACAATGTTCATGATGCTGTGTTTGTCCATAGTATAAAAAGGTACATTTTTACAATAAGTATAGTGCTAAAGTAGATACTTTGTAACATGTTTTCTGTCCTGTTAGTTGTGTGTCAGTGTTTACTGTGTCTTTTTTTTTTAATTATTTTATTTTTTGTCTAGCTTAGCAAAAACAGAATGTAGCCCTCATAAGAGCATACAAGAGTGGTTCTGTTGTAGGGTGACCCCTGTTTAGATAGTATTACTGTTCATGAGACAATTTTAGAAACCTTAGTATTTCTTCCCATATCCGTATCTAAAGTTAATATTGAAATAAGCATAAAGGTTTATTTTTTTCTGTTAAAACAATAAGAAAAATTTGAAGACTGTTCAAAGTATTGAGCAGAATTCAAGGACACTTAAAACTGTGTTAGGCCTGCATTTTTTCATATGAGGACATTCCGTATCTTCTGGACCACAGCTGTTCAGTTGGATAATGGATTATAATCAGAATGGAAAAGAGAAAGCACATTGACTTTTAAGGCTGACGCTCTGACTTTCTGCAGTTGTTAGCTGTAACTGGGCCTCTTAAGACAGCATGTGTCAATCTTAGTGTCTACTGTGATCACTGTGCAGTTGCTGTTTACTTGACCTGTATTGCATTGTTACGTTCTGGATTTAAGTAGATTTCAGGCCTGGATGGCCAAAAAAAAAAACAAAAAAAACCCAAAAAACAAAAAACAGTTGTCTTCTTCTTAACCGAGAAGAAATATTGTCTGACTCAGTAAAATTGTGCGTGTGATTGTAAATGTGTATGTGTGTGTATGTGTGTGTGTGTTACTCTATCTTGTAACTGTTACAGCAATGTCCCCCATGAGAAAACTGACCAAGGGTAAACCGTACCACTTGCTGCGCGCTCTTGCACATGAACTTAGCTTCTACAGTCGAGCCTCTTCATGAAATCCTGTTTCTAAAAATTCTGACAATCTTTTCAGATGAATCTCCCCACCTAGGAGGTCGGATTAAGTATTCTATAGACATTTAGGTGTTCCATAAGGCCAGCGTTCAGCAAGAAGTCATCAGTAAGAGGTGCCAAAAAATAAGAGGATTCTCCCAGGAAGAGGAGAGTATGGAGGATGGTGGGCCCCTACTGTAAATCAAATCCATGGAAATGCAAATCAGTAAGGGGGGTGGTTCTAAGAACTTCTTCTAAACCCCCCTACAGTAGCAAGTTTCGGTGGTGCATGTCAGCAGTGCATCTCAGGTTAAGTAACAACATGCCAGCTACCAGGTCCAGGCCATTTCATTACAGAGGGTGACAGCCCAGTACCTGACTCTATTTGGTATGATTGGGCTAAGGAAAAGGTAGTGCCTCCTCTACTTGCTGGTATCAAGATGTGCCAAATCATAAAGATGAGGGTGGCTAGCTTCTGATGACATCTCTGTCGTGGTGCTCAAAATTGGGCCCTTTTCCGATAAAGAGAAGTATTGCTTTCAGGAAGCCACTCTATCCTGCTAAGTTCTACGTAGAGGCTCTCCTTGTTCAGGTTTTCACCAGTCTCCCGAGGACTGCATGGCATGAAGTGGAGAGCTAGCATCTGTTGGTGATTTCTACCATTTGGGGTTCCCAGCCTGACGGGGCAGTACCCCTTCTTGCAATCAGTGTGACCTGAGGGCCAGACTAGGACATATCTAGATTTGGCCTGCGGCAGTCTCTTGCTTTTCTTCTCTGTGCACAGAGGAGGACTCAGGATGCTGGAGGATTAGTAACTCCATAGACAAGGGTATTGAGAGAATACCACCAGGGGCTAGGGATTGCCAGCTTCGTCCTACATCAACCTGAATATCAACCGACATGTCTCTAGCTATCAGGCAGTACCATCTCTTCTCACAGCTACAAAGACCTGGTAGGAAATTCTAGGTATAGGTATTTAAAAAAAAAAAAAAAAATCCAAGATTCACTTTTAGAACTGTATTTGTGTAAATGCCATTTTAGTGATAAGATTTTATAGTATATTGAACTTTCAAGACCTAACTCATATTTAACAAGCTAAGGGACAATGGGGCTGACAGCACTAAACTTGGTGCTTATTGATACTCTAAGAAACATCTGTGAAATATCATCATGTGTGCGTTAAGCTACCTTCATTTACTAGGACTTAAAATTAGTTGGATCCACTTTGGCTTTGCCCATATCATTTCCTAACCCTATTGACCAAAACATTCTCCCCAGTGAGTATTAGTCATTAGAATTGCATTCATTGGTATCATTAATTAACCAGCCCCTTAATTAGATTCATTAATTTAAATGATTTTAATTTGATCACTTACGTACTCTAGCATCAGGGTTATCTATTTCTCTCTGACATGTGTCCTGAACATGCATTCTTCAGCCATTACTCATCTTAAAAAGGGGCCAGTTCCCAAACTGCTTGACTTAGTCCAAACAAAGACTGAGTCCTAGACTAGCCGTATCAGTTAAACAAAGAGAGCTGTCCCTAAGACCCCCCTAGTTTTTCAACTATGTATTAAGTGCATGTAAAAATAAGTGTGTATCTGGGCAGCGTAGACATATGTCTGGGCCAGACGACTCCAAAGCCGTCTGATACTGTCAGGTTTAGCTGGTATCAAATGTCAAGGAATTTTTGCTACCCAAACCCATCTGCACGAAATAGGCCCAACTACCAGATGAGAACTAGGTCTCTAGTTACCATTCAGTTCATTAATTTCTGCCATTCCATATCCATAAACAGGACCACTAACATCATGCACAAGATTAGATTTCTCATACTCTTGACTGTATATTTGTATGATATTTTAAAATCTCCTAAATGGCCATTCACTGTTGCTTTGCACTGGCCTTCCAGTAAAATGTTAACACACCTATTGTAATATACACAAAGCATTCTAGCTACTGATTTGGACTGAATGTATGTACATAGGTTTTACAAAAAAAGTCAGATGTTGAAGCAGTGGTTTACAGATCAGTGATTTTCAGATAGAGTTTCTTTCAGTTGCTGTGGAATCTTTTAAAAAGCACTCTTAGTGTGAACTTGCTGAACTCTAGGGGTCCCGGCGATCTGAGTCCCCTAGAGAGGAAACCTTTTGTTGTAATAATATGAACCAAGATACCAGATTATCTTGAGTCTCACTTCCAGTGTTTCAAGTGGAAAACGTATCTCCTTATTGTCTCTGTAAATGGAACATCCTTACTTTTTCTCTTAAAGAATATTGTAGTGTTAAATGTTTGTTGAACTGGTAGCATCATTGAGACTGCTGTGATGTCTTTGTCAGTAATCTGTATAATATTTTGTATACAAGTACTGGTAAGATTGTTATTAAATGTAGCTCTGGTCATTAAAATTACTATAGCAAAGTAGTACTTCTGTAATATTTACAATGTATTAAGCCTACAGTATATTTTATTTCCTTGATGTAATCTAATTGTTATTTATTCAAGAGAAAGCAGTTCATCATGTCTATTGTCTAAAATTACCTGGAATCAAATAAAAGTTCTAGATTATCATGAAAAACATAAAAAGCCCTGGAATTCTGCCTTGTATCAAAATCTAATAGCAAAGCCTTGGGGGAGGGGTTGAGTAGGTGCACCTTCTCTTGTGTCTAGGTGAGGCAGCCCAGTTAGAGGTAAGGGATCCAAAGGCAGGCAACACTCAGTGACAGCCCCTGCTCCAGTTGTCAGGGGTCCCACATGAAGACCAAGGTACACACATCTGTTACATACGTGTAGGGGGCCCAGGTCTGTCCCATGCGTGCTCTTTGATTGGTGGTTCAGTCTCGGTGAGTCCCTGTGGGTACAGGTTAGTTGAGTCTGTAGGTTTTCTTGTGGTGCCCTTGACCAATCTGGGTTCTTCGATTCTTCCTCTCCCTCTTCTACAAGATTCCTGAGATCCACCTAATGTTTGGTTGTGGTCTCTGCATCTGTTTCTGTCAGTTGCTGGGGGAAGCCTCTCAGAGGACAGTTTTGCTTGGCTCCTGTCTGCTAGTGTTGGCAAGCATCATTAATAGTGTCGGGGCGGGCTCTCTCTCATGGCATGGATTTTAAGCTGGGCTAGTCATTGGTCCAGAAGTTCCCTCAATTTCTGCTCCATCTTTATCCCTGCACGTGTTGTAGGCAGAACAAATTGTGGGTTGAAGTTTTTGTAAGTGGGCTTGTATCCCCATGCCTCTACTGGAAGTCTTCGGGGTTATGAGGTGGCCATTTTGAGTTCTGTATCCCCTGTTACTAGGAGTCTTAGCTCAGGTCCCCCTCATAGGTTCCTGGAAATTTCCCTTGTCCTAGGTTTCTAGTTCCTCTCATCACTGTGCTTTTTATGCATTGTGTTTAATATGTTTAATTAAGGATTCTAATGATTTTGTAATTTATTAAAGCAAACAGTTGCAACATGGTGGTGCACGCCTTTAATCCCAGTACTCGGGAGGCAGAGGCAGGCGGATTTCTGAGTTCGAGGCCTACAGAGTGAGTTACAGGACAGCCAAGACTACACAGAGAAACCCTGTCTCGAAAACAAACAAACAAACAAAAAAACCCATAAGTTAAAATGTAACATACACACTAAAACATAAATCTTAAAGAGGGTATAAATGTATTCCTTGAGCCATATAAAAGATACATGTCTTTTCAATAGTTCGCAAAACTGGGATTTCTATTCAATAAAAAGAAGCACTAGAAAAAAGTTTAACTTTTTGAAACAAAAGCATGTAATCAATTTTGAAGAAAGGCATTTAAAGATTTTGAAATTATGAATTAGTGAATATTTAAAACTAGGCTATTTTTGTTTTTAATAAGTAACCTAAATTAATTATTCTGCCTCTTTTATAATGCAAAAGCTTAATGCTCTGACAAAAAATTAAGTATATCTGTTCTTAGATATTACATTTTATGTTAGTACATCAAAGGAAAAGGGTACATATTTTACTATTATTACAGCAAATTTTTAAACCCCAGTGGTTTTCCATTGACATGTGTTTCTCCCTATATTGAAATATGTTCTAAATGATGTCAGGATAGAAACACTAATGTAGTCCTCTAGAATCAGAACATGTTGGAATTCTCTGTGCTACCTTATACAACTTAACTTCTATACATCTCCCCCCCCGCCCCCCCCCCCGTCTTCCTTTCCCTCCCGTCTTCCTCTTCCCCACTCTCTTCATTGATTTTGAAACAGGCTCTGGCTACACAGTCCAGGCTGGCCCCACACTTGTAGCCCTCCCATCTCAGATTCCAAAGTGCTGGGATCACAGCCACACACAGCCACACAGATTCTCACCAAGTCTTTAGCTAAGGATCAGAAATTAAACAGTTAAGAAACATTGTATCTAACTCGACAGGTGCTATGCCAACCTTTCTACATAGCAGGTCAGCTCTGTGGCATGTAGCCACTGTTAGTGTGTATAGGTAAGAAGAAAGGCTAGAGAGACCACAGAGCCAAGGCTAGATTCAAGGTTTCTCTGATCACAGGGTCCATATTAATTTGTTCATAACAGTGCTTCCACCTAAATATTCATTTTGTACTTAAAGTCATATATATTTTTTTCATGAAATATATACATATGTTTCATGAAAATTCTCATATGCTGGCAAAGTTAACATGTAGAACACTTGTACATGCCAGCAAGAGTAGTGCACTCAGGGCTCTTTTCTCGTTGCTATAATCAAGTATTCTACAAGTCACTGAAGAAACGGGAGCTTTATTGTGCCTCACAGTTTGGAGGTGTAGTCCGCCACAGAGGGGAAGTTATGGCGGCAAGAGCATGAGGCAGCTGGCCGGCCACATTGCATCCACCGTCAGAAGGCAGAGTTATGAATGCTGGCCTTCTGCTTCTCTCCTTCTTCTTTAGTTCATACTGGAGACTGTGGAATGGTGCCGGCCACATTTAGGATAGCTCTTCCCACCCCCGATGAACTCAAGTCTAGAAAGTTCCACACATAAATGCCCAGAGGTTTGTTTTCATCCTGACTCTAAATCCTGTCAAGTTCACAGTCAACCGTCAGCATTCCACTTCTGTATTTTCAGCAGGTTTGTAGGTGTCAAGAGGTCCAGTACCGTGTATAGAGAGAAGTAAGTTGCATTTCTTTCATGGAGACCTAGGGCTTTTAGCTCTAGATTTTAGATTCCTCCACCACACCAACTTGCAATGGAATAGGAGAAACAGAGTGGCAAATGACTCCAATCAGTTATTAGGGTTTTCTTTCCTTCATTTTCCAAACAACAATTAGTAAACTTTATTATATCTATCCTGGTGGTCAAATAAATGTGTGCATGCTCTTCACTGCTGACCTAATAGGAATGGGACTCACCTTGGTTAGGTGATGGGGTAGCTGAGGGGAAGTTTGGTTAATTTCACTACAGGCACAGCCTGATCCCACTGGTGTTAGC
Source organism: Mus pahari (assembly GCF_900095145.1). NCBI lineage: Eukaryota > Metazoa > Chordata > Mammalia > Rodentia > Muridae > Mus > Mus pahari. The sequence continues at coordinate 40,560,890 of NC_034611.1, forward strand.
TACATTTCTAGCCTTTGTTTGCTCGCTACAGGAACGTTTAGTTCCAATTCACTTAAAGAAACAAACCTACCTTCCATCTTTTTGCCTGTACACAAGGCATATAGAAAGCATATTCTATACTAGTCAATGACATAGAACTTGTTAGGATTGTGATAACCACATTAGCAGTTTATAACCCTGTCTTGTACCTGGTACTGGTAATAGTGGTTAGAACTGAGCTCCCAAGAGGCATTATCTCATTTAATCCTCTCACTCACCCGGTGAAATATTCCTATTCCTATTTGGCAGCCAATCTCCTGCCTACAGTCAAGCAACTAGTAAGTGGCACAGCTTGAATGTGCTCATGGCTTACCAGATTACCGAGTGAAGATCCAGTGAGTTTACAACAAATGAACAGCGCATGTATCCTATTTATTTCAAGCACTGTTTATTGTCTACCATGCTAGATCATCAAGTTACTTAATCTCTAGTAAAAAGGTGAACGAACGATCAGACCACCACTGTGCAGGATAACCAATAATAAAATGCAGAGGGCAACCAGAAGTAGGGGGAGCTGCAGCAGAGTGCTCACTGAAGAACAGACGGACAGGAAGTAGCCTTGAAACAGAAAAATGTATGCTGGCAAACTGGGAAACGGAAAAGTGAATACGGGCAAGCTGGGAAACGGCAGGGCGAGAAATAACGGTAGGATGGGGACAACCGCTCCAAGATGTAAGCTAGCATAAATGTCCTGCGAGTGGAACCGGTGCTGTGATCATTCATTGTTCTTGGCGAAGCGCGCTGTAGCTTACATTGCCTCAGCAGACCCGCTGGACCGGTCCACAATGCCAGAGCCTACCCAGCCTTTTGGTAATCATGATTCAAAGGCACTCTTACAAAACACCACGGACACGTAAAGAAGTTTCCCTTCCTGCAAGGCAAAGCAGAGAACTCAGTGGTGGAAGTGAGGCCTCCCTCTCTGTATTTCTTGTTAGCTAGCCACTTATTTTTCCCTTCTGACGTTACCCGTCACTGCGAAGAGAACATTATTCATTTGGAACAGAAGGACATCGATTAGCTCCCCAAACAGTATAGTCACCAGTCCCAAAGTGTTCTTGGTCATTATTCACCTGGGCTGGGGCGGCCCTTTGGTCTGAGAATGACAGGGACCTTATTGAGCTCCAGCCCCTGGGACCTCCTTGTAAATAAGATTATTGTTGTTGCTTCTGTCTCGATTGCCTGAGGGAAATCCTTCAGGAAACAAATAGATAAGGACTAAGGGGGAGAATCTTTTTGAACTATCCAAAACAGTCCCATACCTGACCAAAACATAAAATGATTTTATAACATACTGCTTTCAGATGTGAGCCTGGCTTGTTTCCAGACAAATCCCCTATCTTACGTCTTTAATAAAGTTTTCATGCTTCATGAACGCATACATTCACAAGAATTTCTTTATGAAAAATCGTGTGTCATTTTAAGAGATGAGAAGTTGATCTTTTATTGTAATAGATTTTATTATTTGAATTTATAAATCTGACAATTTATAAATTTTCTGGCTTGTGCCTTATTCAAAATCACTGATTATTCCAGACAGACACAGCCGCCTTAGCCATACAATCTCACCTCTGATTGCTTGCTTTATTAAATCTCAGCCCATTGAACATGAGCGACTATGAGCAACTGTCACCTGGCCACTGAATATGGATCTTTTCAAGCGTACAGTTCCCTCCCCTGAGGAGGAATTGGAGCAAGAACACCTTACAAGAAATACCTCTATTCCCTTTTTCTTTCTTTCTTTCTTTCTTTCTTTCTTTCTTTCTTTCTTTCTTTCTTTCTTTCTTTCTTTCTTCTTTCTTTCTTCTTTCTTTTTTTGCAATGGGACAATCTCTGTAATTTATAGGTATTTCCTTAAATAGTGGATGTAAATATTTGAAGTCGGTCTCATTTAGCTGCAGAACCCTACCACCTCCCTAGAATAACCTTTTATTTTTTTCAGAGATTTCAATGTGCATCATTTATTTTCTTATATAATACCAACACAAGGGCCTGAGAACTACTTTACAAATGAACTTTATTTCTGATGGTTTGAAAAAAGATCCATAGTTACCCAATTTTACTCTCCATGAAAATTTGGTAAGCAATGCAAATCTTTTGCAGAATAAAAACTTCCTAACCCTGTCTCAAAAAAACAA
>NC_034611.1:40563833-40582023 GCF_900095145.1 Mus pahari
TCTTGGGTATTCTAAGTTTCTGGGCTAATATCCGCTTATCAGTGAGTGCATATCTAGTGACTTCTTTTGTGATTGGGTTACCTCACTAAGGATGATATTCTCCAGATATATCCATTTGCCCAAGAATTTCATAAATTCATTGTTTTTAATAGCTGAGTAGTACTCCATTGTGTAAATGTATAGAATAACCTTTTAAGAGAGATGAGAGTAATTGGGACATCTGTCTATTGCAGCCAATAGTGCTCAGCAAAGATCACAGCTAAGTTGCTGTCCCTGAAGATGGGAACAGATGAGAATTTTCTTCTCCCAGACAGCCTTGCCAACCATCACTATGTCCTGTGGAAGAGAAAACAGCGTTCAGTGTAGAGGAAGGGTGGCTGCATATTTTCCCAAAGCACAAATACTCCTGGTTCAAATATATTATGCCTAAGCAGAAGGAAATAGGAAAAGAAATACAGATTCTTAAAAACAGACTATGAAAGTAAATTCTTTAACTCTGCTGCCTCGGGAGAAAGTACGACTGGAAGCTTCGTGACTATATTGCGTGTTTCAGAGCCGAGCTATGACACTATGGCCACCTCTGTGACCAACTTCCATAAACTTGCATCTCTCATTGACGTCCTTGCCTTGTTTTGTAGGATATTAAAATAGAGGCAAACCCTGAAGCTTTTCAAAACTGAAAAGCAATCAAAAAGAGTTTCCATGTTTTTTCTAGAAGGTAGTTAGGAATGTCTGAGGGAAGCAGTCATCAGCCAGACATGACTTTCATCTTAGGTGAGAAGATGGGGTCATATGAGAAAAGAGCTGTCAAACAAGGGACTTGTTTTGGCGACTGTCATGTCGAATAGGAATTGGTACACACCAATCTGAGAATACAGCTCTGCCCGTATATCAAGGGCTCAGCTATTTTGAATGGACTGAAAACAAGTTGAGCAGTGAGCCAAGAAAAATAAAAATGTGAGCTTCTGTTTAGAACAATTGGAGGCATGAACAAGAGAGCACGGCACAAACGGAAGCGTTTATTTTGACTTTTGAATCAAGATTAAAAAAAAAAAAAATTCTACAGGCCAGGGATTGACATGGTTGCAAAGATACCAGATCTAGAAGCTTCAAACAAAACAGACAGACAGCGCTATGCAAGTGTAAATAAATGCAGTAATGAATGGATTTAAACGCGACTTCAAGCAGGTACTTCTAAACCTGGCTATATATGTAATGTTAGAGAACTGTAGAACTTAACCGGGTGTGTCTCACTGAAAGCCTTCATATAATTCATTATAAGCAGTACTCTGATTTGAAGATAGGAACAGCACTAACCTTTATAATGTTCCCCTGGGAGAATGAGCCCTCACCTACTAGATACTCCGGTAAAAGCATCTTAGTGGGAGTATCGATACAGGTGCTTCAGACAACTTGATGTACTAAAGTCGAAATTATAAATAGAGAGATGAGGAGGAAATTATTTCCTCATTTAAACACACTGCCCCTGCATAAAAGCTTACAGTAGAGCATGCTTCAAGAAGCACATACTCCCCTGGCCGGTTCAAATGTAACCAAGAGTTTATAAATCTAAGGTACAGAAATCTTTAAGAAACATCCTTACTATCCAGAAAGAAGTTCCTACAGTGTTAAACTGACCACTCATCCCACTGAACTTATACAGGAGTCTCTCTCTCTCTCTCTCTCTTCTAAAGCCCGTCATTCTTTGCTGTGAGTATATGACAAGCTGAATATGGTCATCTCTTCGGGGCATAGGGCCCATCTACAAATGTGTGATTATACTGGGGCCGAAAACAACTCAATTATTGTAGGTATTAGTGGGTGAGAAGGGGTGAATCATGGAATTCTTGAACAATCCCCAGATCCCCAGGCTGTTGGTAGCCAAATGCCAAAGGCGCTGGCCTGACCAGTGATCTCACTTACTGGCGCTAACAAACAGATAGGAGGCTGGCTTGCAGTCCTCTGGGTTCACTCATTGACCTCCATTCACTGATAGAAATAAAGGCAGACAAATGGTCAGAGAGTGGGCAGCCCATTCTTGGAGCAGAGACATGCTAGAGACTATACAGTTAGCTCCTAAATAACAAGACTATCAATGACAGGAACAAGTTGGGGGGGGGGTACCTCCACTTAGCAAGGGTTTTTTTTTTTCCTATTTTGGGGATGCCCAAAACACAGAACTCCTTAGCTCAGCATAGAATGTTGATGGCTGCTATCATCAGCTATGAGTTTAGAGAGTTGCAGAGACTCCACGAGGCTACTGTAGTGTCTGGGAAGCCTGGGTTCATAGCCTGACCTTCCAGTTGGCCTTTATATAGGCTATGCTTCTTCCCTGGCCCACACATGTCACTGAAGTAGTCCTGTTAGTTGGCATTATGATGAAACAGGAAGCTTCCTTGGTTAAACTGCATGTACATCTGTGACGTTCAATGTAAGGGACTGGATGGAATTTATTCTGGGTAGTTTAGAAAATGAGAGAGCGGTCAAATAATGCCAGATAGACTGTCTTCCCATGAGCCGTCCCTACCACAGTCCTTTCATGTAATCCCATTCTGTGACTTTTTATCCATCTCTAAACCCTCAAAGAGCACAGCAATGAAAAGCTTGAAAGAAAGAAAAAAAAAAAAAAAGCCATCAGATTTCTGCTGCGGAGCTGCATGGTTCAGCGGATTCCTTTCAAATATGATCTGTCTTCTAGGATCAAACTCAGTGCCATCCAGTTCTCCCTGGAGCCTCCTAGTGACTCAGCAGCAGGCAAGCAGCACAAAGAACTCACAGACAATGCCAAATTCTTTGCAATAAGTAGTATTTCCCACCAATGTCACACATAGGTAAACAATTGAAAGCACGGAATACAGAGACAAAGTTTGGAGCTAAGACGAAAGGATGGACTATCCAGAGACTACCCCGCCCGGGGATCCATCCCACCATCAGCCACCAAATCCAGACACTATTGTACATGCCAGCAAGATTTTGCTGAAGGGACCCTGATATAGCTGTCTCTTGTGAGGCTATGCCAGTGCCTGGCAAACACAGAAGTGGATGCTCACAGTCATCTATTGGATGGAACACAGGGCCCCCAATGGAGGAGCTAGAGAAAGTACCCAAGGAGCTGAAGGGGTCTGCAACCCTATAGGTAGAACAACAATATGAACTAACCAGTACCCCCTGAGCTTGTGTCTCTAGCTGCACATGTAGCAGAAGATGGCCTAATCGGCCATCACTGGGAAGAGAGGCCCCTTGGTCTTGTAAACTTTATATGACCCAGCACAGGGGAAGGCCAGGGTCAAGTAGTGGGAGTGGGTGGGTAGGGGAGCAGGGCGGGGGGGGGGGGGGGNATAGNGAACTTTTGGGATAGCATTTGAAAAGTAAATAAAGAAAATATCTATTTAAAAAAAATCAAGCACTGAACATGGAGGACTAAATCCAGTTGATTCCTGGTGGATTTAAAGTTTTGCTGGAAAGGTGGAGTGACTCCAGTTTCTATCTCAGTGTTACTTTCGGATCTACCTTTGACAATCAGTATAATATAGACTGAAGAACGTGAACATGTGACAGTTCAAAAAGAGGAGGACTGCCATGACTGTCAAGCTGTATATCTTGATGAGATAGCTCCTTCCTACCTTTCGTTTCGTGTCTCTCTGAGGCCAAGGCACCGTGCAAAGAGCAGAAGGCTTGGTTTGCTTCCTTGGCACAAAGTCAACCAGAATTTGATTGTTGATTTATACATCTACTAAAGGATCAGGCTAACATGAATTAATTACGAGGAAGGAAATGAAGATTTATTCAGCTAGAGATTCATTCATGTCACCAAGATCCTGTAGCAGATGGTAAACCCTGGCACATTGAACGTATCAGTCATTCCTACCTTAGCATTTCTTTAGGAGTGGCTTCAGTTATACATACACATATATGTACATATGTGGGTATACATTTTTAGATTTTAAAAAAAAAAAAAACAACTATATGAACGTGTGTGTGTCTGTGTTGCAGAATATGAACCTGCATGCAGAGATCCTTCGAAGCTAGAGGTACAGGTAGTTGTGAGCCACTTAATGTGGGTGTTGAGATTCAAACCCTGATCCTCATGACTGGGCTCTTGGGTCCCCTTAGCTGCTAATCCATTCTCTGGCCCTAAATTAATATTTCTACCAGATACTTTTACTTCACGTGCCATATGCTGACTTCAAAAACATTTCTTTAGTCGTGATTAACAAATCAGGGTTAGGAAGGCTCTTCCCCAACTTAGAACACCCCACTGTGTGCGTAGACAGGACCTCTGGAGTGCAGAAGCGGCTTGCTCCTGGCTGAAAAAACACTACGCGCTTCTGTCGCCAAGAGGAGGGAAAGAAACAACGGAGCAATCACAGTCCATTCTAGCTCGTCGATTCAGTCTAACGTAGGGAGTTGATGATTATCAGACTAAGGATGCGACGGGAGGGCAGACGGGAGTTAACAGATATTAGTATAGACTAGGGGATTCGGAGGACGAAGCTTATTTTGGAAGCAGCTGGAAGGCTTTGGTCAGGGAAAGGCGAGTAAGAGACCCCCACTCTGTCTGAATGTGAAATATGAATCTCTATTTTTTCAGTTGTTAGGGTATCATTGGACAGATTTAAAAATAGGATGGCCGTAGAGTGCACAGGAAGAATGCATCCTGTCTGACTGCACATGAATGAGCTTCATATGTTTAAGTAATGTGCTATACAGTGTGGAGCTGCTGCTTCTGAATAGATGTAGGATCTGTTAACCCTGTTGTTCACGGCTTAGTCATATTTGTGAGACTCTCTGTGACCGCCTTCACCACCTCAGTTCACTCTCTTTAAGCTTCTGGTTACATCAATGGAATTGTGTGCCTTCTGCACTTTGACACTCCGACTCTAAGTATAATTTGCTGCAAGGCATTTTTCAAAATAGAAGTAGTTAAAGGTGATTTCAATGTGCTTCAGTGTAAGAAATGCTATGTTAATTTTTAAATCTGGAGTAATTTTGTCATGTTTAAATATGTTTTTCTTTCTATTTGAAAATTATTTTCTAACAGTGTCTGATTTTCACTAAGTTCAGTGCATTTTCTCTTGGCTCTCTGTGATTATGATTGGCGACATGATCTTTTCCTTTCCAGGGCTTCCTGGAGCCTTTCATTTCTGTTTCCATTGATACAGCGTTTCGACCCAAGAAGCCAAATATCATTCATGAACAAATTGATTTTTAAAAGTTCATCAAGAAGCAGCCATCACCTTTTCTATGTACCTGTAGCTGCTTCCATCCACCAATTCACTCAGGAATTCCTTAGATTTATAGTCATGTGTAAATATACCATAGATGTAGAAATTAAAAGATTCTAGGCACTCTAACATGCCCACTGGCAATGAGACCACTGTTGAGAAGAGAAACATTTCAATGAAATTGTTTCACATTAAATCAGCACATCTCTCACTTCTACCACATTGTAGCGAGTTTGTAGAATACTGAGGCTATCTTAGTTATTTTTTTCTTTTACTGGGATAAGACATCATGATCAAAGCACCTTATAGAATAAAGAGTTTATTTGGGCTTACAGTTTCACAGGCTTAGAGTACACAACCATCATTGAGGGAGCATGGTGACAGGCAGACATGCATGGCACTGGAACAGTAGCTGACAGCTCCCATCTTGAGACACACACACACACACACACACACACACACAAAACAACAACAACAAAAAAAGAGGCAGTGGCAGAGACAATGGGAATAGCTCCAGTCTTTTGAAACCTCAAAGCCAACCCCTAGTGATATATACTTTCTCCAATAAGGCCACATCTTTTCAAACAGGTCATAACAACTGAACATTATGTATTCAAACATCTGAGCCTATGGGCGCTATTCTCATTCAAACCACCACAGAAGCTAGACACAAAAGCCTAAAGCATCTTTTAGTCTATAAATCCAAAGTGACACAGAGGCAGTTATATTATCAAGGATTTGGCTAATTAATAGTTCATGCATTAGGGCAATAGTATATCCCAGTGGTAGATCCTTACCCATAGGGAGGGTCATGGTTTCTAGAGCAGGGTTTGGGTTCAAAACTCAGTTCCACTACATTGTGACCTTGACTGAATTACTTCTCTTTACCTACAGTCTTTGTTTTTGTTTGCACCTATCCGATACTGTGGTCATTTAGAAAATGTACATAGATGACAATATGAGGCAATCATTTAAAGTACAAAAACTAATTATTCCTTCATTGGGGCTAGAGAGATGGCTCAATGTGTTAAAATGCTTATTGTGCAAGCACGAAGACCTAAGTTCAAATCCCCATAATTCATGTAAAAAGCAGACATGGTAGTACATATCTACAGTCTGGGTGCTTCTATGACAGTCTGGGAGGCAAAGATGGAGAATCTCTGGAATATTGTGGGCCAGCTAGCCCATGCACAGAAATGACCCTGACTTAATGTGGAAGGTGAAAACTTGATACCCAAAGTTGTCTTCTAACTTCCACACACACATTGTGGTATGAATGCATACCACATACCCCCCCACACACACACACTCACCAAATTATTCATGTCTTTTATAAAATCTTGTTTTCCCAAATACCAGTATCCTATGATTAAAAGCTTTAAACTTTAACAATATCATCTTTTGTCATGTGGCATCTTTTAGCTCTGTGGCAAACAATCCTTCTTTTCTCTTCTTCTCCCACATAGTGCCTGACTTTGGACAAACACTAAAGGCAGTGACTAGACCTGTGGAAACCCTTGCTTCTGAGGGAAAGTTTTACAAGGGACATTCTCTTGTGGTTTGTTTCTTAAAAAAAAAAAAAAAAAAAAAAAAATCCAGGTGTGCTTATGATTTATATTAGAATATTCCATATCTTGCATTAGTTNGGGAAAGTTTTACAAGGGACATTCTCTTGTGGTTTGTTTCATAAAAAAAAAAAAAAAAAAAAAAAGACTCCAGGTGTGCTTATAATTTATATTAGAATATTCCATATCTTGCATTAGTTGTACTATTCTGAAAAGCTACATGCTTTCTGGTTCTCCTTTTAATGAAAAGGCCAGCACCTCCATTTCTTTAGGACCACATTCAAATTTTCCCAAACAGGTGGCCCTTCTCTTCATAATAGTGACTTTGGCACTCATCCTTCACCTCTCCTTACCCACCCAAATGTTTGAAGCCCTCAGTACAGAGTGCCAATATTTTATGCCAAGTGCTTTCTTACCTTACCCAAATGTAGAAATGTAAAAACAGGCTCTAAGCTTTTACCTCTCTTACTCTCTAGCATTTCTTCTCTCTCTCTCTCTTTCTACCTTTTTCTCTTTCCCCATGCCTTTCTACAATAAAGTTCTAAAACCATAAAAAAAAAAATGTAAAAACACTCCACCTTTTCTGAAGGAATCGTTCTTTATTTTACGTTGCTGTCCTTCTTGGGTCACTAAGATAAAGGGTCACTAAGGAAGAAGGATGTATCCAGATGTCTCTCCCCATTCTTTATAGTTAGTGACTATGCCTAGTTAAAGTAGCTTTGTTAATGAAATTCTACAAACACAGTATGGGGTAACCTGGAAACCTCCTTGTCCTGGTAACAAGATAACTACAGGGATTTTCCCCTCAAACCATCTTACAAACTATGAAATTACCCCTTGACCAACTTCGGCCTCAAAGATGCTGCCTTCATCCAGAGCATGTGTGAGATTTTGATTAGGTCAACAGCTTTCTTTACCTTTCACCTTTTAAGGTGAGCAGTTCCAGAGAGTGGCCTGTTTAGAAAAATTTGAATGTGGTCCTAAAGAAATGGGTGTCACCAAGTCATCTCTTATCAAATTGTGACACAGAACTGTCCCTCTGCCTTGGTGTGTCCTGGATTTATAGCAGCATGGGCAGGCTGCTCATTTGGGACACTTTAGAATGGATTGTCATTAAATGATGTCTTCAATGTATAGTTGAGTATTACTTTGGAGGAGACTCAAAATAGAAAACCACCAGTTGTGTTGTCCCAATTTGTGTGTCCAGCTAAAGAACAAAAGCCCCTGAGGTATATACTGACTCACCAATTCCATGATTTTAAGAACAGCGGGGCAAGAGACACCATCTACACAATGGGTTCTTGGCAAAGCCAGTCTATGTGCATGGCTGACTCTTCCTTTTTGAGATCCTTTCTATGTCCTTTGTGGAGTTCCTTACTAGCTGCAGCAGGAACATATTTCATTTCCCTGAGGGTAACAAAGAGGGGAAATCAAACATACTATAATTAGCTATTGATTTCTTTCTTAAGATTTTACCAAGATGCAATTTAAGGAACAAGTCTTTTAAACCTAAATTAGTCTCAGGGAAAAAAAAAAAAAAGTACATGAGAAACTGAAGGCTTAATGAATGTACCTGGAGCCAAGTATTTCAATGGCTCCATTCAGATCTGCCGGGGAGGTTTTATTTCACCGAAGATCTCCCATTAAACTTCAAGCAATAAGAGCCTACTGTCATGATGATCAGATATTCTAGGAACTTGACAAGTGTTCATGTTCATGGACTCCCACCATGCCTAAAAGTTATATAGTTTTTTCTTTTTCTTTCACTATAGAAGAAACTAAAAGTCAGGGAGATTAACTGACTTGGAAAGGCTTCATTACAGACAGGTTACAGACCTGAGATGTAAACCAGGCAGCCTGTCCCCCAGCCACCCAAGTCTGTATCACCACATGGCCTTCTTACATCCTTGTGAATCTCGCAGGATGCTCATGGTACATCCCATCTTCTTGTCCTTCGCATCTGCATCCCTTTCTTCAGCTTTGCAACATTCCGTTTACTCTGAACCTTCTACATAACGTCTATCTCACTTTTATGGATCTAAACACGACATCCTTCCTACAAAACTCATCTCAAGGATTTCCATAAAGCGTTTGCTGATTAGCTTCTGCTCACCCAAGCCCAGTCGATGGGCTGAGCCACTTCCCTATTTAAACTCTCATCACACCCTGATCTAGCTGTGCTGCTTGCTGAGACTTCAGGAATTTTGTTCTTTAGAATAAAAGCACCATAAGGCCAGGAGCTGGATAGGTCTTAACTGACTCTGTTATCTTCAGAACCTAGTGTGGATTCTCAGATAGGACATTAGGAAATATTGCACCGACTCCCTTAGTCTCTGATTATTTATCATCACTATACAAAATAAAGTAGGTAAATTCTTATCACACTAAAACTTACATCCTTTAGTGTTTTTCATGTTAGTTGCTGCTGTATTCATCTCCAAGAGTTCTATTTAATTCTTTTAAAAATCTACACGACCTCAAATTCATCATGTTCAGGATTTGGATAGCTAATTTTCACTTGTTTTTATGCCTTGATTCTCCTTCATGGTGATTCATATTCCTGCATGGTTTGTAATTTTGTAATTTGTGAACTCATCTTCTGCAGGGCCTACTTTTCCCTGGAGATCTTGATTTCTCTGGATGTGGAAGAAAAAAAGAAGAAGAAAAAAAGGAGAAAGAAAGACAACCACAACTGTTTTTGAGTCATTTCAAATGTGTTTTCACTACAGATTGTAAGATCTTTAATTGTACTAAAACAGCTTCTCATGCAAATTTCATGACTTAAGTTTTTCGTATTGCTTACTTAAATACATTCAGCTTCCATGCCTACATGTGGTATGGCACACATGTGGCTTAGAATTTATCATGACTAGCTCTCCCACTTGCTTCTGGGTTTTGGTGAATAGTAAGCCTTTCTTTTTCTTTTCTCCTGAGTGGACTAGCAGAGTTCTGATAGATGTCTTTCCCCAAATAGGATAGAACTTTAGTTGTGCACTATGCAGAGTTAGCTCTCACTCTCCCAGCTTCACAGAGACCCAAGACTTACTTCTCCAACCCTGAGCTCCTAGATGCTCAATATACTTCAAATTAGCTTCAGATCTCGTTTGACAAATGCCATCAGCTCTGGGGTCTGTCCTGGCTCTGATTTATATCAAGTTTTCTCTCAGGCTTTCACTTTGGGCTTCTGGACAGAGTAATTGAGTTGGGATTTTGTTTCAGTAGCAAAACAGCTAAGATAAACTACATATAAGGGAGAAAAATGTATTTCACCTCATGGCTTATAAAGGTTTCTTACCCATGGTTGGCTCTGTTGCCTTGGAACTTTATCATGGAAGAAGCATATGAGTGAGGGGCCTGTTCACCTCATTGTGATTAGGGAAAGGAATGGGGGCATAGGGGGTCCCAACAGCATACTCAAGCTTCAAACATCTTTAGATTGGAACCACTCTTTTTAAGATAAGGTCACACTATCTGTCCTGAAACTTACTATTTGAAGTGGCTGAAGTCAAACTCACAGAGATCCATTTCCTTCTAAGTGCTGAGGTTGAAGATGTGTACCACCATACCTAATGAGCAGGCTCCTCTTAAAAATTTCATCACCTGCCAGTAGCTCCACACACTGGATGGTGAACCTTAGCACGTGGGCCTTGGAGGAGCACTTCCAAACCAAACTCAGTACCAAGCAATTTGTAGAGAAATGTTTTCTTGCATACCCGTGTCTGTAATGAAGTGAGGAACATCTGTCTTCTACATCTTCCATGTTGCTGGAAGTCTCCCTTAAGATTTTAAGAATACTTCCCTATGCCTTCTTGTGTGATCCATGTAATAGTTTGCATGAAAGATTCACCTGGAAGTTGTCCATGTAGCTGCAGTTTAGGGCTCTTACCTAAGTGCCGATTGATAATGTGCCCCTGACAGTTTTGAAAACATGACTCTTCTTATTTTAGCCTATGACTGTGCACATGGGGTAAAGGTAAACATCGGGCAATAGGCTCTCAAAGTAAGACCACTGATTTGCTCCTCTGTGGTCCTGGATCTAGGATATTTTCTTGTATCTCGCATTGCTCCACCAACTTCCACCGCTTACCCTCCATCTTGTATGAATCTCTGCAGTTTCCCAAGTTGATCAATACAGTCATTTCTACCCAGCTTCCTTCTTTCTCTCAAATGTCATGAGTTTACCCCAAGCCTTTACTGACCATAGGAGTCATTTCCACTGTTTGGATGGCAGTGAGGACCTTCCTTCCACTCACATCTCGATGCTTCCACTCTACCCTTTCCAATGCACTTGTCCTTCATCCTGCCCACTAGAGGAGATTATGAAGATAAATAAATTGGTCCACTTTACACTGCTCTGAAGTGAAAAATTTAAGGGTTCTTTGGAGAGTCAGTTATATTGGATGGTGTTTGGCTGGGGCAAACACCTGAAAGAGTGTTTTCCTGGAGTGGACACAGGTGAAAGGCTAAGGATCGTTTCACTGAAGCAGACACAGGAGAGATGTTCTGCTAGAGCAAACACAAGAAAGGACACGTGATGAAGGTTTCTTTGCTTACAACATGCTTGTATTGGTTCGCCTTACATTGCACAGTTGAATTCTATTTGTCAGGATTTCCTAGTCTCTGACTGATTGGAAGCGTATGCTGAGGCACATAGAGGACACATGATGTTTGGAATGTTTAAATAGGACTCCATAGACTAATGGAGACAGAGCTTGGCTTTCTGGTACAATGGTACAACTAGCTGTACAATGCTTGTGGATCACTCATATTCGCCAATCTTTGCTTCCATGAAAGAGGCAAAACCAAGAACTTCTTCTGGCCTTCCTGTTGGTCCCTCCTACTGACTGAGGCCTGTTGGTCCCTCCTACTGTCTCTGCTAGGTCAAGTTACCATGGTTGCTAACCTGATTCTAGGGACCTGGACTGTGGATGTGTCCATGAAGTGTTTGTGGGTGGATTGAGCTGCCACTGACTGCTAACCTGTGAACTGCTGATTTCCAGACAACACAGTCAGGAGTTGTTCCAGGGAACCTTTCTAAACAGATCCACTTGCCCATATCCTTTCTTTACCAATACCTCTGGTAGGTGGTGGGTTAAGAAGGAGGTTACAGTGTTTAAGAACCATCACTAAAAATGAGGTTTGAAAAAAGTTATGCCCCTCGAACAGAATACCACAGTCTGGGTAATCGATGATGGACAGAAATCTATTTTCTTACAGTTGCAGCCTCTGGGAAGTCCAAAATCAAAGAGCTGCCATCTGCTTTGACCTGTCTTAAAGAGGAAGGACAAAAGAGAGCCACACGTTTGGTCCTCATGTGGCAGAAATGAAGAAGATAGCAAGCCTTCTCCTTTGTAACCTAAACATTTTCACAGAGGTCTTGCACCCAACATGGCTACAACACACAAGTTAGCTTACAGCAAATTTAAATTTAAATTATAATAAAATAACCTAAAGTTCTAACCCATGGGTCTAGACTCTTCATAAAATTATGCTTCTTTTCTGCCTAAAAGTTGTGGGTTTTTTGCCTATCACCTACATTTTTATACCTCAGGATAAAACTACACAAACCTAGTGTGCTTTCAAATTGATCTGAGTGCCATTATCAGAATCCACATGTAGAAGAGAATTATGTTACTTGCTTTGAATCAACCTCTTCCAACACACTCGATCCATCAAAGGCTACAGGTACCCTAAAAAGAAAAGCTGAAAAGCAGAATCTGGGCTGGAAAGCAAACCGTTTTTTTTTTTTTCTACTTACACACCATAAAAATTCGATGCTAAATGTGTGTATGTGGTGGTAGCTTTCCTCACACACCAAGCAAGCCATCAGTCCTGTAGTGGAAACCATCTGGATGTCCCTTAACTTAATTGGATTCTGACATTATGTACTTGGAGATGATATGAGATCCTTCAGTTTGAGGGTCCAGTCTCAAGACTGCCTGCACTCACTTTAGATATCAGCTGTTTATGTGTATCTCTGATCTAATATCTATAAACTGAAGCTCCCGCTAACCTCCCCTCGGGTTTGGCTAATTTTCTTACACAGTATTAAACCCAGGGAAACACTAACTTTGCTGGTTTTAAAGACTGTTACAGAGAAATCCAGATGAAAAATGCACAGGGTGAGGCATACAGCAAAGAGTACAGAACTTCCCTGCCGGGTATGACTGCACCGTCTTCCGTGTACCCCCTTGTGATAGCTGAAGATTCCTATATGGGTCCTTTGTTTTTGAATGGAAACTTCATTTCATGGGCATAATCTGAGCATGGGCATCCAGATTTGAAATGCGAAATGACATAAAGGATCCATAGACTGAGCAGGGAAACGCAGTGAGGCTGTTCTACATTTTCCTTGTCTTTGTCAGCCTCACGGTGTAGTATTCCTGACTTTTTGGAATACGTCAGATCTTCTTCTAAAGTAGAGGTCGGTCATCTACCGTCAGACCAGGGGAATGGAAGACTGAATTTATGCTCAGCTATGAGACGGCAGCACAGATCCAGTTTCTATGACCTGTTTAGAGAAAAAGAGTTGTTTCCTACGGCCTGCCTTGGGGAGGAGTGAGTCATTGCACACCATGGATGAAAACTAACAAACGTAACACAGAATCCCAAATCAGCTCACAGAGCTTTCCCTCATTCCCTTTCAACCATTCCCCTTGCTGGATTCCCTGGGCTCTTGGACTTGGCATTCTTAAAAACTGTCCTCTTTCCTTGATTAGGTAAGTTTTCTTAGCTTTGGATGTAAGTTCTGGGAATGTTTACCATCTTGTAGTTGCAAGTGAGACTAAGAAACACAGGGTTAGAGAGATCCTGAAGACTCTACTCTTTAGCCTTCCAGACAGGAAGGGAGATCCAACAGTCAGTACCCATGAGATAGGTAGGATAGAGATCACAAACCTACATATAAATCCTACATCAAATACTGCATTTGCACATGAGGTTGAAAGAATCCACTTTACCGAAACAAAAGAGCGCGTTCTAAAGACAATGAGGAATAGAACTGGCCTTATATATGAATAATAGAAAAATGAAAAAAAAATGTAAAATGTGTACAAAGGCCACCAGAGTCATAGACACTCTCAGACAGTAGCTTCGGCACACCTTGCCTGTCCTCACTTAGGCTCCAGTCTGTGAGGCAGAGGCATTTGTTTTTCTGGGATTTTTTATCAGTAGTAGAAGACATTTGTACCAAAACGAGACATTTAAAATGATCTCCTGGCTGAAGATGACACTTGTCACAGTTGATTGCTAGTAACAAGGGAGAATTGGTGCGTATAGTCTAATGTCTGCAATGTATTTATTTCATTATCATCATAGAAAGCTGGGTTAAACATACCCTCCTATTAGAGTATATTTCTGCTGTCCCTTTCTCCTTCTAGGCTGCTGTGACAAAAAGACGAAAAGAGAGTCACCTAGCTTTGTGATCCCAGGAAATGTGAGGACTAGAAAATTATTCCTTTTAACCTATTTTTGTTTTGTTTTGTTTTGTTTAACCAAAGAAAAGCGTTCTGGAAATGTCGATTAAGTGATGGACAATCTGGCTGTAGACAACTCGAATTGTTGAAGGAGCAGAGGTGACTCCGAGGGCTCTATTCTGCATCATCATCATCTCGATTATATTCTCCCATACGTCTTTCAGACAGATGCTGTTATGGGAACCAGCTTGGGACATAAAGGTTGCTTTCCTTCGCCTTCAGCTTCCCTCCACGGAGCCGTTGCTTTCTGCTAATTTGGGGGCTCTGCAGCTCTGGTCAGTAAGTATAGCCTGAGAGTCCGAGATGTGTGGGAAGAGAGCAAGGAAGCTACAGACCATGACAATCTTGTCTAGCAGCAGGCCATTTATATGTGTCTATTGGGGGCAGTGAAGGACATTGTTGATGAATGTTAGCATGCCCACTCCTGAAATCAATGCTTTCTTTGGGATATAATATTGCTTTATTCTGGGACTCTGCAGGATTTCTGTGGCATTGGGCTTTGTTTGAAAATGCAAAGAATTCTCCAATGGCAAGCTTAGCTGTTCTAAAAAAAAAAAAAAAATAATCAATTAAAAACTCAAGTGCTTTGGATACTATGAAAGCAAGTCACAAATGTTTCTGGTTTGCATCTGAAACAAAGAAGAGAGAGTGCATGTTATTTTAGATCAAGGACAGCTGTCACCTAATGGGATTAATTCCTTCTACAAAGGAACTACAAGCAATGGAAAATGCCAAGGTCTAGCATTGTGCTAGCAGACAAAACCAAACTGCAATAGATTCTAAATATTTTACAGTGTGGTTAGTTTTATTTTGTGGCTTTGTAGGTCTGGCAAAGATGGAGAGAGGATTTTTGGAGTACTAGAGTCTGTAGTCCTAGAAATTATATTAGGATTTTCATTATTTGGTCCTACTGACCTCCTGGAGAGGTTTTCCCCAGTCACGTGTTTTATTCTTCCCTGTGCATTGGCTGCGCCAGCCCTATCTTGCTGCTCCATTTCTCATCCTCCAGCTTTATCAACATGAGAAAATAGTGTGTGCTGAAACACAGCCAATTTTCTGCAGCCAGTTCTGGATATGAAGTCAGAATCAGTCTTCCTGACCATTCTCCTCATGCAAGAAGCATGAATGTGTCAGCTTTGCTGAGAGAGTGACACTGACTGGGTCCTAAGTGGAATGTTCTGCTCGAGGTTCCTTCTGCCATGGTGGTAGAGAACACTCCTTCCAGCAGGAACCACCGCTAGAGCTTCAGAAAGCAGTGCCTAGCCACAGAGCACAAGTACTCTGCTAGGTCATGTCCACTGTTACTAACCTGACTCTACTGAACTGGACTGCTGGTGTATCCATGCTGCTACGGGCTGACCTGTGAACTGAACTGCTGATTTCCAGACAACACAGGCAGGAGTTGCTCCAAAGGACCTTTCTTAAACAAGTNCNCNCCCCCCCCCCCCGTGTCTTTCTTTCTTTTCCACTATCTCTGGAGGGTGGTGGGTTACAAGGGAAGTTAAAGAAACTAAGAGCCATCATTAAAAATAAGATTTGAAAAAAAAATTAAAATTGCAGCCTCCCCTCTTTGCTCTGTTTATATTGTCCAAATTGCAACCTGGGGCCAGGACCTAAAAAGATTTCAGGATGACAGCATATGTAAAATTCATAAGCCTAAGGTGTACGTAAGTCAGCAAAATCATCTATTCCAAGCTGGCTCTTCCTCAGATGTTAGCCACAGCTGACTGGGTGCTATTCCTGCAGAGACTTGACTTTGCCTCAGTCCTCCAGACTTTCCTCGGTGCATGGAATGATTTCTCCTTGGGAAGGCATGTTATTTCTGTCATCTTTACTTATGCCTCTTTGTTCTGTTACGCTAGAAGCCTCATAAAGCTGTTACTGCAATGGAACACAGGGTTTGGAGTACCCTAATTCTGTGTGCTGGGCCCTGGCCGCTCATATTGGCTCCATTATCAACTATCTCTTACTGCTTTTGAAGTGAGAGCTGCATTTTTGCATTGACAATCACATCGGCTCTTCCAGAGACAAGCAACAGAGACATCAATAAGGTTAGGCACATGTCCAAAATTATAGTAAAATGGGATTTTGGGTCCAAGCAGTCTGCCCCAAGCTCATTACTCTCTAAATTATATTGAATATACATTGGCTAATGTCATCAAGGCAGAACACAGATGCATTAAAAATGAAGATCATAAATTGTTCTAGTATTTGAAAACATAGGCCAGGTCCTAGATTCTTTTTCTTTCTTCCTTTCTTTTCTACTCCCCTCCCCCCCCCCCCCAGACAGGGTTTCTCTGTGTAGCCCTGGCTGTTCTGGAACTCACTCTGTAGACCAGGCTGACCTCGAACTCAGAAATCTGTCTGCCTCTGCCTCCCAAGTGCTGGGATTAAAGGCGTGCACCACCACTGCCTGGGAGTCCTAGATTCTATAACAAAGAGCAATCTTTGATGGAAAAAGACAATGACCTTGACCTATAAGAGCAGATATACATCCGAACAAGCTGAGAGGCACTGTGTTGTCTTCGTGGTCGCTGTGATGGTGGTGTATATGTGTGTGTGAGTGAGAGAGATATGGTCTGTTTTTAATCCCCAGATTTGTTTTTCTATAGCTTCAGCCTCTCCTTTGTAATGGACCTAAAACTGTGCATAAAATATATTTGATAGTGAAAGTATAAAATCCAAGAAAAATGGCACAGCTTCTAGTCTGAATGGCTACTCTAACTGTATGGAAGTTCACTGTGTTGTATACTCTTTGGGTCTGGGTAATGTGTGTGTGTGTGTGTGTGTGTGTGTGTGTGTGTGTGTGTTTCCTTAAGTTTATAAGAAGGTAAAAAGGTCCTATGAGTAACAGATGCCTGTTGACAGGCTAAGCCACCTTATATTTGCTGGGAGTCCTTTTCTGTACCCTTTCCCCAGGTTGTACAAACTTTTTTGAATAAATATTTATAAGGAATGAGTATGTGCCTCTTCCTGGGAACCAATTACACTTGTTTATTTATTTTGTGTTTGTGAGTGTGTTCTCATCCTTTAACACTTCCCTTAGAATCCTGTCTATTTACCCTATGAGCTTATTTTTTGCTTGCTTTAGCCACTATTAGGCTAGGTTAAATGTTAAAGCTCAAATTCATGTCCAGGGTTCTTGGGTCGTAGCCTCAGTGCCTCTGCCGTTTACTTTTTTTTTTTTTTAAGTATGATAATTGCTGTATTTATTTACTGAATACATTTAAACTTTATATTCATTAATCTTTTCTATTGTACTTTTTTTCTTTAACTTTTAACAAGTTATATAGATGGTTGATTAAATTTTCTGGGTTTTGTTTTTTTTTTTTTATATAGTAACTTTGGTGTATTTATTATCTCTTAAGAATAATTGTTTTATATTTATTATGTTGGATTTAAAAATGAACTGCTTTATTATAAAGGTTTCTAGAAATTCTATATTACTGTTTAGTATTTCCTTTTTTGATTTTTTTATTATATATTTTCTTTATTTTCATTCCAAATGCTATCCCAAAAGTTCCTTATACTCTTCCCCTGCCCTGCTCCCCTACCCACCCACTCCCACTTCTTGGCCCTGGTGTACTGGGGCATATAAAGTTTGCAAGATCAAGGGGCCTCTCTTCCCAATGATGGCATCTTCTGCTACATATGCAACTAGAGACACGAGCTTTGGGGGTACTGGTTAGTTCATATTGTTGTTCCACCTATAGGGTTGCAGACCCCTTCAGCTCCTTGGGTACTTTCTCTAGCTCCTCCATTGTAGAACCTGTGTTCCATCCTATAGATGACTATGAGCAACCACTTCTGTATTTGCCAGGGATTGGCATGGCCTCATATGAGACAGCTATATCAGGGTCCCTTCAGCAAAATCTTGTTGGCATATGCAATAGTGTCTAGATTTGGTGGCTGATTATGGGATGGA
>NC_034611.1:40582428-40585277 GCF_900095145.1 Mus pahari
TCTGGTAGTACTATGTCCAGTTTTCTGAGGAACCACCAGACTGGTTTCCAAAGTGGTTGTACAAGCTTGAAATCCCACCAGCAACTGAGGAGCGTTCCTCTTTCTCCACATCCTCACCAGCATCTGCTGTCACCTGAATTTTTGATCTTAGCCATTCTGACTGGTGTGAGATGGAATCTCAAGGTTGTTATGATTTGCATTTCCCTGATGATTAAGTATGTTGAACATTTTTTCAGGTGCTTCTCAGCCATTTGGTATGCTGCCATTTACTTGATTAGAATAAATTATCTGAAGGTAGAAATGGGTTAGACTGGATCCAAGTGGGGAATCCTAAGAGAAGAAACATTGACATCTGAGTCTGGGTAGAAGAATGCATTTGGGTAAATGCCACCAAGAGGCTTGGGAGACTTCAAAGAGAATTTCTTAACGGGGATGGCATTATGGTAGAAAGTCCTTACTGAGAAAGAACCCAACCCTTGATAATATCAGATATACCCAGGGTCCAGTGACTCCTTTGGGGTTCATTGTGTTCAGAACTTGTATATAAATATATCAGTGCTGTATCCATCTCTCAAAGTGTATTCCTTCTGTAGAAAAACTGACTCACATAACATGTGAAGTTTAGTGTTGCTAATATTTCTTCTTAGGAGGAGCTACAGCAGCTTCTACCTCTCCTCTGAAGGTCCCAATGGCATACAAAAGCACTCTGGAGACCCAGTGAGTTTACTGGGCTTTCTTAGAGAGCATAGATGATGGATTACTTACCAGGAGCAGCTGTCAATGGAGCCCCTCCCCTAGTCTTTCCCAGCTTTGATGCCAGCCCTTCTCTGATGCAATGAGCCATGTACAGGGAGTTGCATACAACAAGTAGTATGGAGAAGTTAGATACTCAAGCAAGGGTCTTGTGACCCTCCCCAGCCCTCCATGGGTAGTCATTAACAGTCAGCTGCGATAATCCTTTTGCAAGGGCAGACAGTTAAGCTCCCCAAGCTGATTGTCTCTTGGCTTTGAGGAGAATCACAGGGACAAAAGGGAATCACACGGACAAAACTTGGTGTCTGATGAAAAAGGAAGGCTCTTTATTTAAAGAATCATAACAACACCAGAGGCTGGAGCAATGCCTAGGTGGTTAAGAGCATTGCTAATCTGGCTACTGTTACAGAGGACCCAGTGTTGGTTCTCCACACGTACACGGTGGCTCCCAATGGTCTGGAAGTCTATTTATAGAGGATCCGATCGCACCAGCATGCACATGGTGGACCTACATATATGCAGGCAAACATTCATGCAAATAAAAAGAAATAACTGTTTTTTTTTTTTTTTTTTTTTTTTTTTTTAGAAACTGGAATCATGACAACAGAGTATTAAATCAAGCTTCCAGCCTTTGTAAACAGAGCCCAGGAGCCTGCAGAGGCCATGTTCCTATAAGCCCTACCCTGCTGGAAATCTTCTTAAAAAACAATGTCTGTTTCTGCTGGAGAGCTGGCTATTTTACAATTGATAATTGGGTTCTGCCTGTGGGTCAATAAAGGAGAAGACCTGTGATGCGCTAGAGATTCTGTTGGAGAACTTGAGTTAAAATATGAATTTTAGAAGCAACTGCCAAAGCTTGCAGAAAAGCATATAATGAAGTTGTATGAGCAGTTAATAATCTGTGAGCAGAAGCAGCTCTCATTTCTGTCTGTGTGTATGCTTACAGATAACTTCATGCTGAAAGAGATCCCCCTTGAGGTCACTGAGTTAAATTTAAAGGTAGGAAAGGAAGAAGCCGACCAGCATAATTTTAAGGGATTGGGTGAGAATCAGGAGGGAGCAGCTTGAGACATGCGCAGTATGAGGCGGCATGGGCCGGCCTAACCTGAGGTGGGTCGTTTGGGAGAGCAGCATGTAGGGAACTGTGAAAATAGAAATAGATAGGCCAGGGGAGACTTACAATAGACCGAGGAATCAAAACAAATCTCCAGATTCTAATGAGGTAGCTAGGAAGCAAATCTTTGGTCAGTGGAGTGCGTGGGTGCTGGGGAGCAAGGCCGTGAGAACCATCATCCATAAACCTGGAAGTTCCTCGATTTACCAAAAAAAACGGAACATTGTGCTATAGCAGAGCAGAGGATACAACTGTACTGTCGAACACAACACTTTCTGTCAGTTGCTATTATGAAGTACAGAGAGAATCCCGGTTTGAAGAATGTTATAGAACCACCCATTATTGAAATTCCGATTGCAGGTCAGATGATCACAAATGAAGAAGACATAAATTCTATACAGGAATGTGTGCATGAGAAAGCCACTATTAATATGTATTAATATGAGAAAAAAGATAGTTTCTTGGTTCAAAAGAGTATGCGGGGAGAATAACCAATGTACACATGAGTTCTATATAATGTATTTTTATGGCTGCTATTATGGGACCAGTCAAGGCCAATGAGGGTCAGAGAACTGGCTAGCAGCTGTTCTTCATGTTGGAATTTTGTCTGCCTCCTGCTGACAACCTGAGTGGAAGTGGTGGGAATTCTAATCAATGTGCCAGAAGGATATGAAATCTGTTTAGCGTCCCTGGGCTGCCGGTCCCTAGGGAAGGCTCCAAAGGAAAACATGTATAGCCTCCTGTAATCTGAACTTTGAAAGACCCCGGAAAGAAACTGTAGCCACCCCAGAATGGGACACGTGCACAGGGAAAATTTGTGTCTTAAGAAATGGATGTTTACAGTCCCAACCTGGGTATGAATGTGTGTGTGCATGCATATGAAAAAGGAGAGAGAGAGAGAGAGAGAGAGAGAGAGAGAGAGAGAGAGAATATGAATAATGTATGAGTGTGTGTGTGTGTGTGTGTGTGTGTGTGTGTTTGC
>NC_034611.1:40585448-40613691 GCF_900095145.1 Mus pahari
AAGAAGAAGAAGAAGAAGA
The DNA here is from genome assembly GCF_900095145.1 of Mus pahari. Taxonomy (NCBI): domain Eukaryota; kingdom Metazoa; phylum Chordata; class Mammalia; order Rodentia; family Muridae; genus Mus; species Mus pahari. The sequence continues at coordinate 40,585,468 of NC_034611.1, forward strand.
AGAAGAAGAAGAAGAAGAAGAAGAAGAAGAAGAAGAAGAAGAAGAAGAAGAAGAAGAAGAAGAAGAAGAAGAAGAAAAGAAATGTGCGCCTGACAGCGAATATGGATAAGAAAACAAGCTGGCATTTGTAGAGCGAGGACTCTGACAACCGTCAGCAGCTCAGATAAGAAAGAAATAATCTGGATTTACAAACATATTACACCGATTGCTGCAGGGGTTCAGGGTTACATATGTAGGCTCACATGTTTCACCCTAACCTTCACATTTGAGCGAAAGGCTCATTTATGGCTAACCCTGCTCATTTCTGCATCGGGATGCGTAGTTGCTGATAGAGAATGGCTGCGCTTAGGGTTCACACTGATGGAAACGTAATCCACCACATGTGGTAGCAGACGCCGGTAGCCCGCTTGCAAGGGGTTATTTTTAGGCTTGGCATCTTTGTTCAGTGAGCTGGCCTTTAGGAGCCCTCCAGGATGGATAAAAAATAAAACCAAGAATTGGAAATTTATCCCCGCTGCAGACTGATCCACAAACTTGAAATGTTGGAGGAGACCATAAAAAATGGAGTCTGTAGAGAAATCAGGTAACCGAATATGAAGGGCGGTGGCGAGGCAGCTAATGGTGCAGACGCGCAGCAAGACATGGCTGCTTTTCACAACCCTCTGCTCTGGGACTTCCGTTTCCATGTGCTTCAGAGGAACGGGGAGAAAAATACAACAGAGCGTGAGAAAAGTAAAGAGTAGAAGACAAATCAGAAGTTAAAATATGACGGACACTCAGTTTGCTCTTTCTACAGCTATGGAAAGCACCAAGCTGGGGAGATGAAATCTCTGGGTGAATGTTCATTCTCCTCCAAAATTCAATAGGCTTTATATGATTGACCGATCGATGACCCATCGATCGATTGATTAGAAACGAGATTACTTTCTTCGAAACTAAGAGCAGCCTGGAGCTGGTGATGTTCAGACTCATGCTGAGTGCAGAGAACTCCTCTTGCATCAGCTGCTCACGGGAGTACAGCATCCCAGAGTTTTGTAAATACTGGAAATGAAGTCCTAATTAGATTTTGCCCAAATTTTATTTTCTGAGAGGATCCTCCCTTTCTCCTATCTTCTATTCCCTCTCCCTCTTACAGGTCACCCCTAAAAGGTCTCTGTATTAAGGCTTAGTTTCTAGTTTGGCACTGTTAGAAGATGATGGAAGTATTAAGAGACAAATGAGAGGATTTCTGGTCATTGAAGCAGTTCCTCGACCTTTCTTCTGCCTTTACTTCCATATTTCACCAATGAGATAATGAATAGCTTTGCTCTGCACATACTTACACCATAGTGTGATGTATTCCACAAGTCCAAGGTAAGTGGAACACACACACACACACACACACACACACACACACACACACACACACACCACTGTATATAATTATATAACAGTTGGGAACACAACACAAAGGTCCTTGTGCATGGGATTGCCCTCTAAAGGAATGGACAAAAAAAAAATGTTTTTGTATCAAGAAATCTGGGAATTGAAGTTGATTAACAGCCACATAATCTGCATTATTTGTTGAGTCAGGTCATAAAAAGCTCCTACAACCAAGAATGGGGGTGGCTAGTAATCTTGTGACCCTTACATTATCTGTAGCTCCTACAAAAATATATGATATATATGTATATGTATATAACTATTTGTAGGAGCTTGGGGAAATATATAATATGCATTTAATATGAACATAATTATAATCATAAAATATAATTGATTAAGAATTTTAATATAATATAATTAATATACTTAATACTTATATGTATTGTGTAGTATATTATATAATTAATATTAATATAATTAATATTAGTGAGCAATAATTAATAATTAACAACCTAACTTATTGAGAAACCTGACACCAAATGAACATGTATTACTTCACCTTGTGTCAAGGTCTCAAGTTATCACAAAAATTTTTTGAATATGAAATGCTCATTTATAAATGGTTTTTATCGCTTATATTTACCCAGCTCATTCATTTTTGATCATTAAATTTAAATTGCTTGTGGTAAACAACAAGGTATTTGAGATAGAATAAGGTATTTGAATGAAGTCTAAAGATCTTGAGAATGCAATTAGAGACTAGATATAGGGCATTCTGAAATAAGGGACATGAATGCCAAAGGGAAGAATAGAATAGAACTCTAGGACAGAAAATACAGATTCAAATCTTGGTCTTCCAACTTGATACTTGTATTTCTTTTGACCAGTGGCTCACTCATTCCATTGTGCCTACCTTGAAGAAGTTGTTCTTAGGATTGGAAGGAAGAACCTCTAAGACACAATTGCAACTCAGCAATTTCAGCCGTGGAGAAATCAGCTTAAGAAATGGTGATAGGCAACCCTCAGTGGGTCTCTGCTGGGTGGTAAAAATGAATTTCATTTAGAAGGTGTGCTGGTTTGATTCTTACATATCACTGTTTTAATTTTAATATGTTGCTGTTGTCAAAAAAAAAAAAAAAAGTCTATCCTATGACTAAGGCAACTGGAGTGCTGAGGGAGATAAAAACCAAAAGGCACTATCCCACGCTAGCCACTACTCTCTCTGGTCCCAGCCATCTGCCATCTCTATGGCTAACCCATCTCGTGATTCTCTTGCTGCAGATTCTGCTCACATTCCTAGCCCCGGTAATATCAAAACTCTAGAGGCTTGTAATTTATCAGTCAGATTTATATTAGTAAATTCTCAACCCACAAAAATGCCCACACAATGAACTCAAAACTCAATTGATATAAACCCAAGGTACACACCTAGATGGGGCAGATGCACCCTAATTATCTTTTAATCATCTAGCTAAGAAATCCCCCAATACTTATGGCTCCCAGGACTGTGTGGCTCCTCTTGCTCTCCTATAGGTCCCATCTTATCTCTTCCTCTCCTTCCCTTCTTTCTTTCTCTGTCCCTCTGTCCCTCTCTCTAAAATTCTCAGCCGGCCTTCTTTTTCCACTGCCCAATCACAGGCCCTCACCTTATCTGGTACCCGCCCTCACCTGCATATAGTCAGCAAACCACACAGGAGGAAAGGATTTATTTAGCTTATACTTGTAGGTATAAGTAATAGGTATATGTATCACTGCGGAGCCATGGCATGAACACAAGCAGAAACTTGAAGCAGAAACTATGAAGGACCACTGCCTGCTGGCTCAGTCACAGGCTTATGTGTAGCTGGCTTCCTTATGCAGCCCAAGGCTATCTATCTGCTCAGGAAATGGTGCCATCCACAATGCCTGGACCCTCCTGTACCAGTTAGCAATCAAGACAGTCTCCCACAGACACAACCACAGGCCAATCTGCTCCAGGCAATACTTCAATTAGCACCTCTCTTCCTAGATGAGTCTCAACTGTGTTAAGTTGTCAGTTAAAGTTAACTAGACCAATCCCCTAAAGTAATGTGATAATAGTTTGGGTGCCAGTCTATGTCACTACTGGGAGGTGGTGTGTCCTGTGGAAGGAAGTTAGGCCATTGCAGAGCATGCTCTTAATGGGATTATTAGGTCCCCACTCCGACCCCAGCTGCCATACTGAGAAGGCATCTTCACTGCCTTACATTATGCTAAAGTTGTGATGCCATGTCCCCCCAGGCCCCAAAGCAATTGCAGTCACTTGATCATGGACTACAATTTCTGAAACCATACGCTAAATAAACATCTCCTCGCTACAAATGGATTGTTTCAGGTATTTATCCCAGAAGCAGAGCTGACAGAGGAGTAGAAAAAAAAAAATGATCCAGGCTGCTTATGGCAGCTTTACTAAAGTTTGATTGGACAGTCTGAGAACTAGAATGCTTTTAAATAATTTACCAGTTGTAACTTATTTCTAAACACTAAAACAACAAAAATCCCTTTGTTGCTTGTGTTCATACACACAGCATTTCTTCAGCTTCCTGTAGAAGGGCAGGATGTAGCCAGACAAAGCTGAAGAGGAAGAGGAGTGAAATAGATCAGTGGTCTCTAAGGCACAGAATGAGAGAGAATTGAGCCTTAGGCATGATGAGAAAGGGAGCTGAATCGCTTTGCGTTCGTGTTGACTTGCACCAAAGCAGCCAGCTTGTCTGTGAACCTTAAGGAACCTGGGAGACAATGAGTCACCACAGCCTATTTAGTATGCACAGGAAAGTTGGAACAAAATCAATTCAGCAGTGGAGACTGGCCAGTTACCTGGAGAATGGCGAAGTGAGGGAGTGAGGACTGTTTCTTATTCAAATGGCAGCTGATACTATTCTCCAGAAGCCAAGTGCAGACAAGGAGCGAGGCAATTAAATTTTTCGATTCCCTCTGGAGATCTCAGCCAAGCCTTTGGCTAAAGTATTCCTATAACTTGTTGAGGCGATTGTTAATATGTTTGACTTATAACTGACCATATACATCTTAGATCCCAAAGATGGCATTGTCTAAAACTCACACACAGACACAGGCAGGAGGACCTGCAGCAGATTGCATGTGCACACACAGTCCATGCACATTGCATACCATAGGTATACCATTACTCTGACTTTGCAAGACTGGAGAGGCATTCCAAGCACACAGAATGAAAGCAAAAAAGAACTCTGCTTTCTTTTCCCACACCATACTACTTCTTTGCTACTAGAGTGATTTCCTTGGCCTCAGTTAGCTTGGGGCAGTATCTCAGTGAGATTCGGAAATGTCTAGGCTTTCTTTCTTGACTTATTGCTCAATATAAGGCTGGTGCCTGATCTTGGTGGCAGGTTTACATACTCTAATATAGAAATTATGGAGAAAGAAGTTCAGGCAACACCACCCACCATTGTTTTTATCGCCCAAATATCAATGCTGCTTTTGTTCTGGGATGTACATTTAGGCTTGTACCTACACTGCCTCTCCTGAGGGCAGAATGCCTAGTCAGGGAAAACTGGCTCATGTCCTTGGTCCCCAGCAATCTGAACAAGGCCTGGCACCTTCACACAGCCTGCCCTATCACTCTGACATCTTTCTGATCTGGGAAGTCAGCAGACATGGCTGACCCTGTAGCTCTCCTTGCCTGGCCTCCTTCAATCTGTTCAGAGTTCATCTCCTCATGTCAACCTGGCCATTTTATTTGCTACAATCTGTCTGGTCTCTGCTGACTCTTGTGGTAACCTTTATCTACCCTGAATGTACCTTTTCTCCATAATTATCATCTAATTTACTGTGTGAGCTAATTGCTTGTTATCTTTGCTGGTTGTCTCTTTGTAAGCCCCATTAGAGCAGAAGACTTTTTTTTTGTTTTTATTGGATGATATACTCCATGCGTAGGTAGTCTGTGGCATGTCATAGGTGCTCAATAAATATTACTGAAATACACCAAGCTACCAAACTTTGTATCAGGCATGTTTCAAAGAACATAGCACTGATTTAAATGTGCCAGTTCCCAACAACTTGTACTATTATTCTGATTTTCTAGTTGAAATTAAGGCAGAGTTTAACATCACAGATCAAGAGAACTTCACTACTAAGGGGTAGACCCAGAATGTAAATCTTTGTTTTGTGACTCCATACCATATTCTCTCTATGTGGCCTCCATGGGAGCACAAGACTAGAGGGAGAACGTTCTTTTGAAAGGGCCAGGGTATTTTGCTTTCTCTATTGGAGAATAATCTAGATGCTCTCCGGTCTTGCTACCACAAAGTGATTTTAGTAATGCTTTCAGAGTCTGAAACTATGATGAAGGATGACTATGCTAATAACTGTAAATAGAAATTCCATTTACTAAGCATATTAGTGAGACTCCAGGTTCAACAGGTATTAAAATATGCTAATGTGGTTACTGGAGAAATTGTTGACCCCCCCAAAGCATTCAATTTGGAGAGGCAAACCTATTATCTCAACCCAAAGTTATTTGTAATTGCCCTGGTTGCTTTTTGATATGTTGATGGCTTAAAATGCAAACCATTCATTTATTAATTTCAGCTTATTAAATTTGAAAAGAAAATGGCATATTATTTTTAATTGTGTGAATTACAATGAGAGTCACATCCATAACATGAATAGCACTGTATGTTTCTAATTAGGCCAGTGTCTAGAAAAAAAGCCACTAATGTTAACATAAAGCATATCAACAAATAAGAGAATACTGTGGGTTTTAAGCTTCATTTAATATTATAAATTAATAGATGTGTTCACAAACATAGTCATCTAGTCATTTAGTAACATGCAAGAGATAGAAAATCCAGATAGCCATTTTTTTAAATTTTACTCAGACTATAGAACAATATATTTAGTTTTCCTCTTATTATATACTTTACTCTCTGAGTTTCATTTTAGTACCCTTTCTAAAATATAGCATTAACACTGCTAAAAAAAATTCATTACATTAAAAGTTGTGTGGATCCCCAAATCTTATTTTCCCCTCCTGACAGCTTTGCAAGGTTTACTCATGCTGTAATATTTAATAGCAGTTCATTTAGTTTGATGTTAGCACCCACTGTATGAATATATCATTATTTATTTATGGTTTTATGGCTAATAGACATGTAGTTAATTTTAGCATTGAGCATTATAAATATAATCCTATAGATATTTGTATGTATATTGTTTGGCATATATTTGTTTACATTTTACTGTATGCATACATTTCTAGGTCATAGTCATAATTATGATTTACTTCAGTTGATGATACCTGTGCATCAGAAGCAACCCTTGAGTCAAACGAGCACTGAACACTTATTTAGGAAGCTGTGATTCCAGGAAGCCATGGCCGTGGAGATAGAGACTAGGAAATGAAATGATGCTTTAAAGTGTTTTATCAAACAAACTGTCACTCTGGTAACTGGAGCTTCATAGAATATGCCTGAGTTAGCCAATCAAGGGTTGATTTGCGGGATTTTTCTACCAAATCTTACATTTCTTACAAACCTTGGTTCAACACAAATTGTAGGAAAGGGGAGGGAAGGCGGTTAAGTCTATTGCTTTTCTAGCACACCTGTGTGCCAGGGGCTCCACTACTGTCTGAGCTAAACATACTCAGTTAAACGTGTAGCAGTGAGAAAAACAGGTCAAAGTCAAATGCCAAGAAGACAATGGCCAACTGCATCAGCTACGACAGTTGAGATCAAGAAACAAAGAGAGAGGAGTCCCTCCATTGCAAAAGTGGGACATGACTTGAAGCTGAGACAATGACTAGGAGATTAAGCCTCTGCCCATCTGTGTTCGAGATGAGACATAGGCTCCAGGAGCTGAGAATCAAAGACAAGGGCTTTGGCCCCTGTGAGGCTGGAAATGAATCCCCTGCATTAAAACAAGGTTTGCAACTCTTTGTGCACCAGCACGGGACAGGAAGATTAAATATGGGGAAAGACAGCTTGATGCTTGTCCAAGAGAACAAGGAAGTGAGTGGGACACTTATCACCCGTCAGCTGTACTGGCCTGTGCTTCCAGGTAGATGTGAGGCTGGATCAATACTCTAATGCAAAGCATTGGCACCAGAATTTGGTACGGGATCAATAGTACTTCTTGGGTCCCTGATAGAAGGGAGTCTGAAACACTCTCCTGTTACTGAGCAGACTCCGATTCCTGGCATCTGAAACTCAATCCCAGCAGCAAACATTGGAAGTACAGGGCATTGGCCGAGTGATCCTACGGAATCACCGAGGGGTGGAATGTTGGGAGAGTTCCCTAGGAGCTCCTGTCCGTCACCAGTGGAGGCGATATGCTAGGTGACGCTAAGTCCTCAAGGTCTTCTGTCTGCCCCATGTAGAGTTAAAGCAAGGTACGGCACCCTGCATACGCCCTCAGAGAGGGAGCTATGGGCACTCTTTGTAGAAACCGACAGGTCTGAGTGGAAGGCAGTGAGGCCGTAGGGGCTGCTGAGCAGGCACAAGCAGGCACCTGGTCTGTCTGCCACACCCCTGAACAATTCTGCTTTCCAAAACGGATCACTTCCCGTCACTTCATATTCTTTCCAACAACTAGTATGTTCCCCACCTTTTACTTAAGGTGAGTGGTAGTGAGTCGTACACTATTGTGCCTTCATTCTGTGGTTTCTCCGTGATGACTATAAAGCACAGGAACTTCTCGTGTGTGGACTGGCCATTGAACGGTTACTATTACGAAGGGGAAATCAAGTCGCCACTTGTCTCGTTGAGTTGAAAGAATTCTGTTTTCCGGGTATGATGTTTCCTCAGCCACGTCAATCTCAAACATCTTCGCTTTAGTGGCTTTTTCTTTTACAATCATAATGATATCTTTTAGTAAAAAGAAATTGGTTTATGTGATTGGCCAATTATTTCCTCTGTGATTGGAAGATTTTTGTTTAAAAACTATTTGCTTATTCAAAACATAAATAGGGTTTGGGAATTTAACTCAATGGCAGATTATTCTTCAACTTCTCTTTCCTCCAAAACCATGAGTGTACATCTTAGATACTGTAGTAACTTTAAAATTAATTTAAAAAATTATCAGAAGAATTGATGTGCTTTGAGCTGGCTCCTTAGATCTCAGGATGATCGCTAAGTCCCTCATGCTAACATTGGACATTCTGATCCTGATATGTCTCCTGAGCCATGAAAGATTAAAGGCATAACTTTAGTGTTGCACACATTTGATCAGATTTAACTCATTCCATAGGTAATCTGTTAATAGTATCGATGAGAATTAGCTTTCAAACGTTCCCTTGGGCTTCTCTCTCATCTGCCTTGGGTGGTTCATCTGTGAGGAAGTGCTTCTGCTGAATGACCATGTGAGTAGGTCTCAGAGAAGAAAGTTCTTGTTTTTTGTTTTTTTTTTTGTTTGTTTGTTTTGTTATTTTTCTGTGTACTCCATAGTATCTATGACGAAAGGGGATACTTTCCAGCTGGCTAAGCCAACACTTATGGTAGGCTATCCAGCTTTTACCTAAAAATATCTGCTAACAAGATGCCTGGAGTCTAAAGCATATGAGTCACCTAATCTTGAATTACTTGCTTTTGAGCTCTTATACAAAACTCATTTAAACCCAAGATTTAGACGGAATTGTGTAGGGATATACTAATTGCTCATTTCTAGCAGCATAATATAATTATTTTAGGACTGTAAATACACACACACACACACACACACACACACACATTTCATATTGTCCCCAGATCAACTAAATTAGTGAGTCTCATGGTCAAACAGGTATTTTAAAATGACTTTTGATCAGTGTAAAGCTGCATGTTGATAGTACACTTCTGGAGTTTTACTTCTGGAGAAATATCTTTACACAGATATCATCTAATGTTTTGCCATCTTTTATAAAATATGAATTTAATAGTATAAATATGATCAGCTGCTTATATCATCTATAACTTAAGGCAATATTATTTTATAATACGATTCATTATTCCTGATTCAAAGGACAACTTGTAGCCACATGAACCCCTCACATGGCTTCCCTACCACTGTTACACAAGTGGCACTGTTGCCTGCCTTGCCCAGGTCTTTCTCCTGAGCCAATGGCACAGCTCTGCCTAGTTATGCCACATGTAGCTCAAGTCTAACATGAAAAATTGATGATTATCATTAATATCGGTTAACCATGTTACCAGGAAAATCAATGCTCCCTCTTTGAGTTCATAGTCTCAATAATAAAAAATAAAAATAAAAATGGACTTTAAAAGACTGTTGAGGACCATTTTACTAGACGTTGCATTAAAAACAACAACAGAGAAGGCACCCTGTAAATCTTGGTATCTGCTAGGAGGAAGGAGAGAGATGGAAGCCATGCCTCCTGAGTTAGGGTTCACAATAGAGGTCAGCAAGAAGCTGCATAGCTGGAGGGGAAGATACCTTGAGAGAAAGATTGAAAAAGCCTGGCGTGTAACCTAGGCTTTTTCCATCAAGAAATGCCAGGGGCCAGTTCCAAACCTCCATACTGGAGGGGACTGGAATTCCAGGCAGGCCCTCACCTGTAGTGGGTGCTCATTCACCAGAAGAGGGACACCATAAAAATCAGGATTTCCCTTCTGGGATGCCTGGCATCTGCCCAGGATAGAAACAGACATTTCCAGCTTCTGACCAAGAACAGGGATTAGAGATGTTTGCTTTTAGGGTCCCAGCACCTAAAATTGGCTTAACATCCCTAGTGCCTATTCCTACAGGTCACCTACTTCCCTTTGAGTCACTCAGCAAATGACATCCACAAGAACTTCAGGGAGAAGCTTGGATCAGCAGTGCTTTCCACATTTCCTCCAATCAGAGCTCGAAGTTGGCTTCTCTAAAGACACTCACACCCCACCCATTTCTGTGTCTGGTTCTGTCTTCTGAGTTCATTACTTTTCACCTGGATTCCTACAAAAGACTTATTACTATATTTCTTGGTTCTATTCTTCTTTAGTTTAGTGCCATAATACTTATAAAACCAACTTGAATAAGCAAAACACTTTGTTGCTACATGACATTCCGATGGCTCCTCTAGGGACTTTAGAGTAAGGTAAAGCTTTGGGATTAAATTTTAATCTCTTTTAAAATCAACAAACTGCCTATATCCATGTCCTCATCTCTCACTTTACCTTTTCCCTGTTCCAGAATGGTCAGCATTCTCAAGCGCATGCTGTCTTTCCTCCGCTTTTCTGTTTCCACTGTTTCCCTAAGAACATCCAATTGACTGTCTTCTACTTTGGGAGCCATTCTTCCTTAAAGCCTCTGGCACTTCTATGCTAGCATATTATGTGCCTTTCATTCCCGAAAGCAGCAGAATTTGCTATCACATTATATCCACAGGGTTTATCTATCTCATTACACCCACCATGTCCATTTATACACCTGTCTTTGTTTTTTTTTTAATCTATAGATTATTTTGAAATTTGCAGTCTTGCTGTCCAGGAAAATAGTAACACACCTACAGGTTAACACACCTACAAACTCACAGGTAAATAAGGAAAAAAAAATCACTGTAGGGAAAAAAATCACTGTGTGTGAGGGAATAAAGAGCAAGAAACACACAAATGCTCAGGTATCATTGCAGAAGGGGAGGTGGGAAAACGGTAAAATAAAGAGGCTCCAGGAAAGCAAGGTCTTCGGTACACAGCAGGGCAGGGGCACACACGAACTCACAGTCAGTGTGACAGCATGCACGGGGCCCGTGCATGCCCAGGAAAATTCAAATCCCCAGTACAAAAGGGGCATAGAGTTCACCCCTAGCTGAGGAACTATTGTAACTAACAACAGTTGTCTGCTATGAGAGTAAGAGTTGGTTCTCTTTAAGGGTTTAGCTTGGATAGGCTGACCGTGCTTCAGTGGAGGACATTAAGCGTGTATGGACAGCGTAAGTTGGATTTTAGGTATCCATACACATAGCTGTGTGTATGTAAGAGGAGAATACAATGTTAGGTAGACAGGAAGCAGGGTGTGGATCTGAGAGGAACTGAGGGAAAGTGTGTAAATGCCATCAAAATACATTGTATGAAGTTCTCAAAAGACTGATAAAATTGCAAAAGAAATAAATGAAATCTTAACGCGACCTTTTAAATTAAATAAAGACAGCTACTTTTTAAATCTATGATTCAGATGCTAGAAAGTCTGGAGTCAGTATTTGTCATAATTACAACCTCTTATCTTGGACCAAAGCTTCTAATCACAAATCCCAGTACTACTGCAGCCATTTCCATCCCTCCTGTACCGGCTAGTTTTGTGTCAACTTGACACAGCTGGAGTTATCACAGAGAAAGGAGCTTTAGTTGGGGAAATGCCTCCATGAGATCCAGCTGCAGGGCATTCTCTCAATTAGTGACCAAGGGGTGAGGGCCCCTGTGGGTGGGACCATCTCTGGGCTGGTAGTCTTGGGTTCTATAAGAGAGCAGGCTGAGCAAGCCAGGGGAGGCAAGCCAGTAAAGAACATCCCTCCATGGCCTCTGCATCAGCTCCTGCTTTCTGACCTGCTTGAGTTCCAGTCCTGCATCCTTTGGTGATGAACAGCAGTATGAAAATGTAAGCTGAATAAACCATTTCCTCCCCAACTTGCTTCTTGGTCATGATGTTTGTGCAGGAATAGAAACCCTGACTAAGACACCTCCTAACCTGTTTTTGAGTCCTTTCATAATCACAGTGAGCAGGCTGCTTGGTGTGCTATATGTGACCATAGGAAGCGATGCACTGTGGGCTTTGCCATCAAACAGAACTTGGGATCGAGCTTTGGCCCTGCTGCCACTTCTTTGTGGTGGATTGTTGGATAAGCTATGAAGGAGTCTCTCAACTCCAGTTTCATCATCGGAGAAGCTGGGATGATCATAGGAGTGCTGTGATGAAGATAATCCATGGTGCTTTCCGCAGCGATGATAGTTTATAGGACAACAGTTATTGTTATTGTTTCTCCCATTGCAAGCACATTGGCAAAAGGGGAGGTGGTACAATAGATAGAAGTAGTAGCATTTATGTGTCCAGTATCTTTAAGGCAGTGAAACACCTACCACATTAGCACTTGTTCACTACATAGTTTTAATTTTGATTAAGGACTCCAGATAGTTGAGTTTTCTTTCACTCTTATACCATCATTGTAGGTCTTTAAGTTTATCTTTTTTATGTCTCGTTTTCACTTACCTTGCCTTAGTCTTATAAGTTCTCAGAGTTTCTATACATTGATATTCCCATTTTAAGGTGATGATGATGATGATGATGATGATGATGATGATGATGATAGTGGTCGTGGTGGTAATGGTGATGATGGTGATGATGACTCCTGTCGCCATCATCTTTTTACATAGATAGACACATGGCCCTGTTTTTTTTTTTTTTTCCTTTCATCAATATAATTCATTTTCTCATCCATGAGCTGATACTCTTTAGTCCTCTCTTCTTAAGTGTTACAAGGATAGTTGAGGGTTAGAAGCTAGGCACTTGAGGCAGGATAATTCATAGGCAGATGGTGGCATCCAATAACAAAGAGGAAGGCTGCTGTGATGCCTGTCAACAGTAGCACAAGGAAGCAGAGAGGGTTAGTGAGACTGAACTGAGAATATGAGTATCTTGGGACTGTGGGCATCAGAAATGAGCATGATGCAGATGACCTATTGGAGAATGCGGCATATTGAAGCCATCTTACTAAGTTGGTGCTTATCTGTGTCTTGATATCTAGTAGTATGCTTAGTATGAAATTGGGTGGTCCAGAGCTTGGCATATGTTTCAGATGATAACATCACCTTGGTTAATTGTGCACATGAACTGAATGAAGCTTTTTTTTTTTCTGTCTTTTTGGTTACTTTAAGTTTGAAGTCTATTTTATCTGTCATTATAACAGCGGCGCATGCTTCTTTCTGGTCTCATTTGTTTGAAATATGTTTTTCCATCCTTTAAACTTTAAGGTGCTATCCTTTGATGGTAAAATGAGTTTCTTATAGATCACAACAAGGTGAATTTTGTTCCTTGATTTATCTAACTAGCTTATGTGTTTAGATTGGGGAGTTGAGACTAGTAATATTTAAATTTGTTATTGAAAGATGCAAGTTATTTGCTCTTGTTTTTTTTTTCTCTCTTTCTGTTTCTGTTCTTAGTCCTATTTTGTGTTCCAGTAATTAGAGCTTCATTTGGTTTCTTTCTGTGGCCTCTTGACTATCCTTATTCTCCTCTTCAATCACAGGTATTGTCTCCAGTCTTCTCTGTAGGGCTGAACTGGATAGTTTTACTGCATTCAGAAGTCTGGTTAGGCATCTGTGGTACTGGATCTTTTTATATGGTGTTGTGTGTTCTTACATCTGTATGGACATGCTTTTTTTTCTTAGTTTGGGAAAGTTTTCTATTATGATCCAGTTGAATATCTGGTCTATGCCATTGAGCTGGGATTCTTCTTCTATAGCTAAAATTTGTAGATCTGAACCTTTTGGGGGCGTTCCAAAGTGTCTTTACATTCTTTTTGCATGCTTTCTAAAAAGTATTTTCTTATCCTTGGGCTGAGAAGTCCAATTCCTCTACTTAGTCTTTGAGCCCTGATATTCTGTTTTCTGTTTGATCCATTCTACGGATTAGGCTCTCCACCGAATCTTCTTGATGAATTACTGAGGTTTTTTTTTTTTTTTTTCTTCCATCTTCAGCTTGAGTTTTCTATTTCTCTCTTATTTTTCAATTCAGTTTTCAACTTTTGAATTATTTCCATCATGTAATCCTTGTATACATTTCTGTCTCGCTGAACTTTGCTTAGGAATTTATTCCCATCTGCTTCAAGTTCAAAAGGTGTTTTCATCTTTAAACTCCTTGAGACCTTTGATTATATTCATGACTGTTCTTTTCAAGTCTCAGTCCTGGGGTTTAACTAGGTTAACTATCACTGGAGAACATTTCTACATCACCAGTGAGGTTTTCTTTCTTTCTTTGTTTTGCTTTGGTTTTGGGGAGAGAGATATTATCTTTCTCGTCCATATTGCTTATTTTTGTGATGTGGCCTGGGCATGTGACTTTCTTTTGTTGGTTGTGTGTCTGCTATAAGATTCTAGCCTGCCTAAGACTGGTAGATGCAGGAGCCAGAAGAAGCTGAGTAATAGGAGATTTTGTTCCTTGATTTATCTGAGTAGCTGTTTGTTGAGACAGTGAAAACTGAATTTAATGAACTGAATCGTGCTGGAACTCACAACACTATTGGGAGGGNGAATTCTTTGGTAGCCTTTCACCTTATTTTTTGAGACAGCATTTCTCACTGAACCTATAGCCCATCGATTCTGCAAAAGTAGCTGGCCTTAGGCATCCCTCCCTCAATTGCGCCAGCATACTTGAGATTTATGTAGGTGTTAGCCATCCCAACTCAGATCCTTGGGTTTATATGGTAGTACTGGACTGACTGAGAAACTTCCCTGATTTTATATCCCAGATTCTTTCATATGCTACAAACTGTGTCCCCAGAAAACCATAAAATCACAAGGGTTGGCACGAGGCTCTTACAGCAGCCAGGATGGTGGTCATGCAATTGGAGGAAGATAAGTCCTAAGAGATGAGGGCTGGACGTAGGATATTAGGGTGGTTGAAATTTTGTGGTTACACAGAAAGAAATTAAGTCAGAATTCCTTGTGGACTTGTTTAACCTTCTAATCTCTAGTTGTAACCTCTTGTTTGAATGGGTCTATAAATTACCATCTAATTATTTCAATATTTTCTCATCAAGGGAAATGTTTTAATGGAAAGGAGAAAAAGTCAAAGATGAAACCCATTAACCCATCATGTGCCTAATAATTTAAGTGTTACTAAATCTGTAGACTATGTTTTGCTTTTCCTTGACCTTAACTACAGTGATTACAGGGCCTTCCACAGCATCTCCTAAGTAGATGACCAAGTGTTAATGTGAGACTCATTTAAAGAAAAATAATGAATAATCACGAGAAAATGTGTTAAGCTTGTTTGTTTTACCAGGATGTGAAGACTCTGCAGTAAATTTTAACATATTAACCACAAGGCAAGAAGAGACTGTATCACTTAGGATCACAGTTTTACAATTTCTTATTCTTGTGAGACTTTTGCCAAGGTTTATAAAGAATTCAGAATTACATGCTCACGTGTTTATGAAATGATGCATAATTTTGGTTAGGGTGTCATTTCTACTTACTTTTCAACATGTATTATTTCGCTGAGGAAAATATGCTTATTTTCCATTTTTCTCATCTGTATTCCACAGAGGTTGTCATGGTGAATCCAGGGCACCCCGGCTAGTTTCCTTACACTGATTGCTAGCGGGATGTAGTCCTTTCTTGTTCACAATGGTCAGAAACATGTCTACAGAAGAACTGCAAAATTATGAGGTAATGACATCCTGCAAAGCAGATCGGAACCTCAGAAGCTCATTTTGTCTGAGGAACCAGAGGAAATCTCTCCACTACACCCATGCCTGTCTCTATGGCAGCAGATGCCAGGCCCAAGAGCTGCCTTCTTTCTCCCCTGCATCTGCCTCCTTGGAATCTCCAGTTTTAACCCCTTCTACTCTGAAGAGGAGGACAGAGAGAGCTGAGTCAGAAGCCACCCATCTAAAAGGGCCTCCAAAGGACTTTACAAATTCCATTGAGGGAAGCCCCAGGGACCTTTCTATTGTGGTGAGGAAAGACAGATGCAAGGGGGATGCAAGATTCAGTCCTTCTCCACTCCTGAAGTATGACATGCCTCTTTTTGCAGAAATGCCCCAGGTTCTAGTTGACTTAATGTAGTCCATTATCTAAATCTACATTCTAATTTGAGTGGACTGTTGCCAGATACTTAATGATGGTTAACATCAAGGGGAGACGTTTAACTCGGGCAGCTTAAAATGGGTAGGAGACTGAGCATGCTCCAGCTGAAGTATGTCGGCCAATGCCTCAGGCAATGCTCAGAGTCAACTCCATGATGAGGACCTCCTGGGACACTAAGTGATGAAGTTGGTTCATAGAGACTCAGATGTGACTAGGAGGCTCTTTCAGACCGCATAAAAGAAGAGGATCACAGATATGATGATCTCAAAGGTATTTCAGGGTCCTGGGGACACTATATGTCACTTTTACAAAAGGATCTGGGAGGTATTTTGTCATCTCCTGACCCCTGAGAGCAGCTGAGAATCAGTGGATGGTTAACACATCCTTGGAAGGCCAGGCCTGAGGGAATTTCGGGTGCCTGTGACGAATGACAGAGTTTCATTGGTGTGACTGCTTAGAGTATTCAGAGAAGGCCAGCCCAGTGCTTGTAGAGCAAACTGGACAACTTGGATCATAATCTGGTTGTCCCCAGTCTTTACATACTTTGGGGTCTAATCCCTATGAAAGCTATATTTTTCTTTTTTTATAATTTTATTTCTTTTATTGAAAGTTAAACTGTTTTCATACAATATATGACTTTTTGTGTGCTTATAGATGCCATCTTTGTATCTACTTTGCTCTTCAGAATCTGCCCATTTTTGCCTTTTAATGGGAAAATCTATACAGTGGGGACTTCAACTTGGCCACCCCAGGGACCAATTCTCTAACTATGGTTTGGTACCCTGATAGCCTCAGAATTAAAACTTTCCCAGAAGGCAAACATAATTTTACATGCTGCCAATAAAGGGATGGCTTAGTGCTGGCCAGAACGACAGAAGAGGACTGGATTGAGGGAACATGGTTGCTTCAAAGAAGGTTCAACTCTGTTAACAAAAGGCTAAGCATCTTGGGTTCTATCCATCCAAAGGTAGTATCAGCTTGGTCCAGAGAATGTTTGCTTTATTCCAATCCCAACATCGCTATGTCTGGTTCAGAAATTCCTCAGGTAGCTAACTGCTTTTGAGTCTGGGTAACGCAGTAGGAATGACTTTAATGGAGAAGATGAGTGCTGGCTCACTATATATTAGCATGGTCAGATATCTTAAAGCATTGGCCCAAGATTCTTCCGACTGGAAGCAGGAAAAAGTGTCAATGTGTGTATAGACTCTAAGAAGGCCTTGATCACACTCCATGTACATGGGCTTTCTATAAGGAGAAATCCATGGATTTAAGCAAAATCTCTAGAGCTAAGCAGACCCTAGAGCAAAAGACATAAAGCGTGGTCTAGGCACAGTCCAAGCATTACCTTACCATATAGTTTCTCCTGCCAAGGGATAGGGGCTGGCAAAAGCAAGACCAAGTATTCTATCTGCCAATAGCAAAACCAACACACTGTTTTGACACACACTACTTCCCTAGTGGAGAGTGGTTTATGACCTGGCACCCCTGAGCTGGGTGACATTTGTTAGATGATCCTAGGTCCCCATCTGCAAGTGCCAATACTTTTGATATGTGTATGACAGTTAGCAATAACTCTCTGCCGATCGTCAGTTGCGGAAGCCTGTCGTGAGGATGGAATGTAGACTCAATGGTAAATTCAAGTGAAGAGTAGACCTCAGCCTAAGCCACGAGCTTCAGAGATCACTGGGCTTACTGTCCCACCCGGAGCTGTGTCTCACGGGCCACTTAGAAGGATAAAGAGAAAATAGTGCTTCTCCAAAAGGGTGCTACCACCTCCAGCTGTAAATTGGGAGCCTGCAGCTCCCTCAAATTTACAGTCATTAAACTAGAAGGCTTGAAATAAAAGAATGTCCACAAAATTGCCATGCATGAGCACACACACCCCTAAGAACCATACTATAACTTCAAGAGGGTCACAGTTCCAATTCTCAAGAGGTTTTATCTCAAGAGATCATTCATTCCCTTTATGAAGAAATAAAACCTTCTCATCGTCCACCACACCAAGAAACCTGTTTTTGTACCTGGCAGAGATGGCTCAAATGCTAAAAGGTTGCCTCTTGCTTCATATGTGGAGGAACTAACACAGGAAACCAATGTCTCTGGGATCTTCCAGAGCTAGATTCCCTTGAACCTTATGATGAAAGGGGTTCTCAAATATTGGTAAATAGTTTCATTGCTTAATGGGGAAAACCAATCAATATTTTTAATGGGGATTGTGATCTAGGCCAAAGATGTTATAACATACCTGCCCCAAAGATCCAAAGGCAATGTTTCGCAAACCATTCAGAACCAGTTCCACACCCCTCATCTAACTTTTCTCATCTTTAACAGACGTGGAAGAGTATTAATACTAATGTCAAATGGCAAGCCCAGGCGAACTGTGTTGAATATGTTAGAGAACAGCTTATGCTCTGTTTTTCCCAAGCCGGGTCATGACTGTATGTGCTGGGACCTTCCTCTTCTCTCTTGCCAGAGGGGGGACACTTGGGAGCACAGGTATGTGAGGGCTAGGGAACCTACATGAAACAATAGACCATGTAAACTGGTACTGGAAAGATTATGAATGTCTTCCTGGATGTATAATCCATTATATGGTCCAGCCACCTGGGCAGAGGAGTGGTCCTGGGATTAGCATGCTCCTGTGTATATCTTAAACTGTCCCCTCTGGTTACAAGCTACAGTTATAATCATAATCAATGAAACCACCAAGGCCCTTAACATTTTAGCTAAGCAGCAAATCAAGATGCACAATACAATGGATTCTGCTTAGTTTTAGACTGTGTTCTCACCTTTGAATGGGGAAATCTGTGGAAAGTTTAGTCTTAGCAACTATTGTTTACAAATAGTTGATGATGGAAAGGTCACAGAAAAAGAGTCAAAACACACACACACACACACACATACACAAACACAAACCCCACATAGACAAAATGAAAACATTGCTGAATCCTGGTCCAGACTGGAAATGTCAAAACCCAGATAATTTTCCTGGAATATGGTTTCCAGTTTGCGGGGAGATTCAAGACCCTCATAGATGCTATGCATTTGATTCTAGGAGCCTGCTTGACTTTAGCTTACATAGACAGCCTATGAGAGGTAAGTTTGTCTCCAGCCTCATAGATGCATGGTCAAAAGAAGAATGGCCACACCCATTATGCTGTTCCAGAAATATAAATCTCTAAACTAAGATGATGTGCTTTAACACCCACAACAGATTTGTGCCTTAAGGGGATGTTGCGATAGGAAACCCCCAAATGCTAAGAGGAAGTGAAACAGGAAAGAGTTATGTGAGCAGGTGAGTGTCCTTGTGTGTACACACAAAACCTCCACATCCACGTTGTTCTTTGAGGGTTTGATAGCACTCTGTGATATATTCATCTGATTCTGGACTTTTTAAAGTGGGGTGATTTTTAATAACTGCTTTAATCTAACTGATAGTTATTGGTCTATTTAAATCATTTACTTCACCTTGATTTACTGTTGTTTATAGATTTCTCATGAAACAGAGGCCTGGAATTTGACCATTTGTCCCTTGGTATGGATATGTACTCTTATCTTTGTTGAGTGGGTGTTTGGATCTCCGTTTGCTGTTATCTCAACTTGCCGTGTTGTGGACTAGCTGAATGGGGTTTGCTGTCAATGTTGAGAGATCACCTTGTGTTGATGTATGAATAGGGTATCAGAAGTGGCCTCAGCTAAGTTAGGATTAGGCATACTTTCTTAGCCTAGAATCAAACCTTCTGTAGGCTTGGAACTTTCTTGCTGTTGATCTTCTGTGGAGAACAAATGGTCCTTCTATGAATTCAATTAAAGGAAAAATATTTACAGTTTTCATATGTTTTGATCATATTCTTTTTGCTCCCTCAACTTCTCTACCTATACAAATTTTGAACATTTTTTTTTCTGCTTCCGATGACCCAGTGTGGCAATCTAAATGAAAAACATCCTCCATAGACTCATGTGCTTAAATGCTTCATTCTCAGTGAACAGCACTTGGAGACAAAGCCTTGTTGAGTAAGTAGAGGATGTGAGGGTTGAAAGGCTTTGCCCGCTTCCTGTACTGCTTGGTTTTAGGGATTTTGCGTGTGTGTGTGTGTGTGTGTGTGTGTGTGTGTGTGTGTGTGTGTGTGTGTGAATGCAAATGGGACTTTCCAGCTTCCTGCTCCTCCCACCACATCATGCCTTTCCCACTACAGACCTCTATTCTTCTGTAGCTGTATGCCAAAGTAAAGTCCTTCTTTTGTTGCTTTGAAAGCTGACATTTTATCACAGTAAGAGAAAGTAACTAATACACAGAGGAATCTTAACAACAGCAACAATAACAAAAACAAGCCATGCACTTGTTTTGAGGTAAGTCCTTTTTAGGTATTTATGTCTAGGTTGACTTTAGACATCGCTCAGTTAGATTTTGATTTGCGTTCAAAGGGATGAGGGATGAAAGGACAGAGGTGATTTCCAGCCCTTCTCAGTGGCAGATGAAGAGGCTTGCTGGGTCTCTGATGAGAAACTCAGCAACTGTCTGGGAGAGAGGTCCTTCTCTTTCCAGAGACATGTCAGAGAAGGTAGAAATAGAGACTGTAGTGAACAACAGAGCAAGGAGAGATAAATTACGAGTGAGTGTCCCAGGACACCATTCTCACCATTTCCATCAGAAATAGAAGTTGATACAACCACCTTCTCAGGCAAGGGGCGATGGGAGATCACCTCCAGGCCCAGAATGGGCAGCCTAAGTGATGAAGCACTGTTTAGGGATAAGAACACGGAATGGAAATGTGGGTAGAAAAGAAGCTGAAAAGTCCTGCTCATGGTCACAGCAGGGGAATGGCATCTCTACAAAGCATGTGCCATTCCTGGCTTTGACCCTTTTGGTTTAGGACTGCTTGCTTTGACGTCTCAACCTACAAAGTTAAGAAGAAACAAATTGTATTTTTATTTTCCAATTTCCTGAGAAGTATTTGCTTTCTTATTTTTTTTAAACGTTAGTTGACAATTTTATACTTGCCGACAATGTATCTAGAGATCCCATCCAACACACATAATGCATTCTGCTCTCCTAGACTTACCACGAATAATTTCCTCTTCCATTTTCAGATCTTCTTCTTTGTTTTCTGTCTGCTGACCCTCCTCTTCCTCACTCTTTTTTTTTTCAAGCCCTTTAGTTCGGTTAACCCTGCCTGTCTGCAAAGGAGCATGACACACTCCTGGAGAAAAAATGGGAGCCTCCTCTAGGGTTCATCAATTGTCAGTAGCTCCACAGTCAGGGGTGGTGAGGGGCTGTCTCACGATTCCTTCTCTGATCTTTGATAGAACGTTGGCGAGCCAAAGCTCATGCCAGTCGTGTGCAGACAAGAACAGCTGCTGTGAGTTCTTGAGGGCACTGGCATGCATATCCGGAAAGAGCACTTGATACTCCCGCGGCTCTCAGCTCCTTTCCTTCCTCTTCTACAATGTTTCCCAACTCTTGGGGGGTGTGACCTAAATGTCCCATTTAGAACGGAGTCCTCGGTAGTCATTCATTCTCAGTACTTTGACCAGTTATGTCTTGGCACTGACTACTGTCCAATCCAAGAGGAAGCCTCACTGAACAAAGTTGAGAGAAGCACTAATTTACAGGTCTGCAAATAAAGATTTAGAAAGCAGTTTGGCCAGATGACCCTTTAATAAAACATCAGTAACAAGTGTACCAGTCTAGAGCATATGACCTCCTTAGTCATAGGCTTTCGACTGGTTTACAGCAGCTGGCATGTTTTTCCTCTTGCAGAGCAAAATCCAATCAAAAACAGTTGGTTACTGCATGACAGTTATGGTGACATTACACCAGTTAGCACATCTTGCCTGGCAGGCCAGAACTCTAACATGCAGGAGCCACAGGTAGGTAAGGATGCTACTAATGAGTCACCTCAATAAGCCTACACAGCACCTTCAAGTACTATGAGAACTATCAAGCAGGGAAGAAGTTTCTACATCAGTTTCAGTCAGCTCCAGATTGGCTTTTCTGCCATACAACCAAAGTGTGTTGGAGCATCCTCAACATGGTCTTACCATGTTGGTGTAGGAGGCAGTCAAGGGCAACGGCAGTAGCTGGAGCTGGTGTTGTTTGGAGAGTTTTGGAGTCTCTCCAACCAAACACTCACAGGAAGGTATTCCATGCCCAGGATTGAAATTTTTACTTAATAACTTATATCATTTGAGGGAAGCATTTTCCACTCATGCAGGTTACTTCCATTCACACTAATTTAAAGGAAATTACATTTTTAATTAGTTTACAAAACAGTGGGCACATTTCCATACATCCTTAATTTTACTAAACCTAATCCCATCCCTTCCTTCCTCCAGTTCCTATCCCTATTTAAAATTTTAACCTCCCATATCACCAATTTTTACTTTATTAGTAGATTGCTATTATCTCTCTTCCCCGTTAGACCCCAATCCAAGTGAACTTTCTCACATCCCAACATCTATACACACTCTTAATTAAACACACAAATCTAAAACATCAAAACTAGGCTCTATATGTGACTGAAAACAGGTGATGTTTGTCTTTCTGCTTCTGGGTTACCTCACTTCATAGTATTCTTTCCAGTTCTGTCAATTCTACTGCAAATTTATAGTTTCATTTTCTTTAATACTGAATAAAATTCCATTGTGTGCATGTATATTTTCATTACCCACTGACCAATTGATGGACATGGAAGATGACTCCAAGCTATTGTGAGTAGAGCAGCAAGGGACATAGACATGTAAGTTTGCTGGGTCACATGGTAGATCTATTTAAAAATTTCCAGACACTTCACACTGACTAAATAAATGGTGGTTACACTCATTCATAATCTTACCAGCAATAGGTAAGGATATCCCTTTAATCACATTTCTGTTCATTTATTTTCTTATAGCCATTTTGGTTGATGTTTTTCTGATGTGAGGGTTTTAATTTGCATTTCCATGAAATCAAAAGATGTTGGACACTTTTAAAGGTATTTATTAGTCTACTTGCATTTCTTCTTTTGGGTAGTCTTCATTTAGTTTTATAGCTGACATCTGATTAGGTAGCTTGTTTTCTTGATGCCTAGTGTCTTAGATTTTTGTATAACCCTGATACCAAGCCTCTGTTGTCTCTACCGCTAGCCAAATTTCCTATCTTGCTGTGTAGGCTGTCTCTTCACTGGAGTGACAGTTTCTTTGCTCTGTAGAAGTTTGTTTTAGAGTTTCTTGCTGTACAGAAGCTTTTTACTTTCGTGACACGCCATTTGTCACTGTTCTTATTTCCTGAGTGATTAGAATCTTATTCAGAAAGGTGGGGGTTTTTTTTTGTTGTTGCTGTTGCTGTTTTTCACCTGTGATTACATCTAGATGCGTACTCCTTAGTTTTCTCTAACAATTTCAGAATTTCAGATCTTATGTTGGGATCCTTGAACCATCTGAAGTTGATTTGTGTAGGGCAAGGGAGAAGGATAGTGTCTCGGTCTTCATCCTGTGAGTATCCAGCTTTTCCAGCACAATTCTGTCCTTTATCCAATGTGTATTTTTTTGGCAACTTTGTCAAAGAAACAGTTGCATTCTTAATTCCAAACCATCATTCTGTGCCTCTTTTTGCACCAATATCAAGCACAGAATTTTTATTACTGTGCTCCATAGAATAACTTGGAATCGGGTAGGTGATACGTCTAGCCCTGTTCTGCTTCCCTCAGGGTGACTTTGGCTACAGGGTTGACTTAGTTGATCTTCTGTTGCCATGATAAGGCATCCTGACCAAGGCAAGTTATAAAAAAAAAAATTATATATAAGAGTTTATTTGGAATTGGGGTTCCAGAGTTCATTAGGGCAGGGCATCATGGTAGCAAGGGGCAGTCATTGTAGCTGGAATATCTGGGCGCTCACATCTTGAAGAAGGCAGAAAGCAGAGTGTAAAGTGGGAAATAGGCATGAATTTTAAACCTCAAAGCTTGCCTTAAGTCACATACTTTCTCCAACAACACCTAAAACTACTAAAACAGCACCACTGACTGGGGACTAAACAATCCAACATCTGAGCCTGTGTGGGACATTCTCACTCAACCCACTGCAAAGTGGCTTCCCTTTAACATTGTTTTTCTTCTATTTTTGTAAAGAACGTTGCTGGGATTCTTATTGATATTGCAATGAATCTGTGGGTTGTGATTGGTAGGATGTGTTATTTCATAATATTGATTCTTCCTAGCCATGAGCAAAGGGGAATTTATCTTCCAGTGTCTTCTTCAACTTATTTATTCAATTTTAAAGATTTTTTTTTTTATTTTTAAAGCTTTAATTGTAGAGATCTTTCATATCCTTGTTTGGTTTTTTTAAAAGGTACTTTTTAGGCTATTGTGAAAAGAATTGTTTTCCCAATTTTTAAAATTTGTACCCTGGTACTTTGCTGAAGATGTCCATCAAGTCTAAGAAGCTTAGGTCTTTTTGTTTTTGTTTTTGTTTGTTCATTTGGTTTTTGGAATCTTCTAGGAGTCTCATGTGTAGACTCTTAGTATCTGTAAATAGACAAGCTTTGACTTCATTTTATTGTTTTATCTAAAATTGTCAGTACTATGGTAAATAAGAGTAGAATTAAAACACCCTTGTCTTTTTCCTGACTTTTTTGCAAGTGTTTCGAATCCTATTATTTATTTTTTACTTCTTATATTTAAACCTATTTATTATAATGTGGGCTCTAGGTTTATCATATATAAACTTTATTATGTTGGACAATGTTTCTTCTTTCCAAGTTTCTTCAGGACTTTTAACATGAAAGAAAGTTGCATTTTGTCAAGAAGCTTTGCTTTATCTACGCAGATTATGGTGTACTTTCTGTTTTTGAGTCTACTTATAAAATATATAACCACTTTTCCATTTATGTATACTGAACTATTTTTGCATCTCAATGATAGAGCCAGCTTGACTATAGTAAATGATTTTTTGATGTTTTATTTAGTTAAATGTACAAATATTTCTTAAAGAAATTTTTGTGTATGGATTTCATTAAGTAAATTAGACTGCAGTTTTCTTTGGTAGTTGCATCTTCATCTGTGTGTGTGTGTTTGTGTGTGTGTGTGTGTGTGTGTGTGTGCTTGTGTATGTGTGTGTGTATGTATGTGTGTATGCGTGTGTATGCGTGTGTATGTGTGTGTGTTTGTGTGTGTGTATGTGTGTGTGTATGTGTGTGTGTGTGTGTGTGTGTGTGTGTATGTGTGTGTATTAGAGTAATTGTAGCTTCATAAAAAGTCTTTTAGCTTCCTTCATTTTCTATTTCCTGGAAAAGTTTGAGTAGCATTAGGGTTAGTTTTTCTTTGAGGGTTTAGTAAAGTTTGAAGCTAAACCATTTAGGCCTGGGCTGTTTACTTCAGGAAATGTTTAATTGCTGTTTAAATCTCAATGTTTTATTGATATATTAAAATTTTAAATCTCACTTTGGGTGGTCATATACATGTAAAGATTATTCATTTCTTTTATATTTTCCAAGCTTAGGTATAATGTAGGTTTTTAAGGTAAGACATGATGACTTTTTAAAGTTTTATTGATAACATTTTAATGTCTCCCTAGTCCTTTAAAATTTATTATTTGGTCTTTTCTCTCTATCATTTGGTTTCACTGAGGGTTTGTAAATTTTGTTTATTTTTTAAAAAGAGCTACCTCTTTGTTCCATTGAGTCTTTGTATTGCCTGTTTCCATTTCATTAATTAATGCTTGATCTTAATTTATTTCTATTTACTGATTTAGTTTTCTTTTTCCTCTTTTTCTAGGGCCCCAAGGTGTGTCATTAAACTGTTTGATAGCTCTGATATCTTATTGCAAACAGAACTGTAAACCTCCCTTTTAGAAATGCTTTCATTATGTCCTATAGGTTTCAGAACGTTGTGTTTTCATATTCATCTTATTTTACCATTTTTAAATGTTCCTTCTTGGTTTTTGATTTATCACTACTAGGATGTTGTCTAATCTCCATGAGCTTGCCTGTGTTCTGGGGTTTCTCAGCTGTTCACTTTTAGTCTTTCCCCATCGGGATCAGACAGAATACAAACACTATTTCAATTTGTTTATCTGTGGAGACTTTTTATGTACTAACATATTGCCTATTTTTGAAAAAGTTCTCTGGGTTCCTGTGAATATTTTGTGTTATGCAGCATTTAGATGAATTCTTCTATAGATGTCTGTTAAGACTATTTGATTATAATGTCATTTTATGTGTGTGTGTAGGTCAGGAATACCTATCATTTTGTGAGAACCGGATAGTAAAGTTATTCACTACTATTGTGCTCGGGTAACTCTTTGACCTTTATATTATTTGTTTTATAAAAGTAAATACACCATGTTCAGGGATATTTTTTTTTGAATCACAGTGTTCTCTTTTTTATTAAGTAAATTTGTCCGTAGACATTTTCACACATGTATGTAATGCGCTGACCAGCTTACCTCCCACTTCCCTCTTGTCACCATTCACCCCTCCCCCTCTCCACACCTCTCTCTTCTGTGTTCATGCTGATTGTTTTGTTTATGACCTACTGATACTAATCAGGAGCATCTCTGTGGCCTTGAGTTTGGAACTACATGTTGGAGCCTAGAGGAATCACTGGTGGGTACATAACTAAAAGCATTATTCCCGTCTTCCATAACCAATTTCCAAAAGTTCAGAGATGAAGGGAAATGTCCTGCTTGACCTTTACCCTCCATTGATCAGTAGCTGGGAGAGCTTGTCTTGTATGAACCTAGTTTAACGATAGTTTTGAGACTTATTCACCAAAATGTTCATTCTGAGGCTGGCGAGTGGCCCTCTCAGCTGGTCACCTCACCTTCCGTCTCTTACATACTTCCTGCCTCCTCTTCTGCAGTGTTCTCTGAGCTTTGAGGTGGTGGTATAAATGTCTTGTTCAGAGCTGGGTCCACATTTCTTGTTTATTCTGTGTGTGCATTCAGGGCACTCATGAGGTTGTAGGTTCATTGTAAAGACAGCCTTCTCTCATGAAGGCTTGTGTCCATGAGCATAAGCAGATGTATTTAGAAGGCATCTTACTACTGTGTCAGTGTAGTCTCCCAAAGGAGAGTTCCCTTCATCTGTATGAAGTGACTTTTTTTTTCTATTTTTGGTTTGAAGTCTATTATATTAGATATTAGAACAGCAATATCTGTTTGTTTCTTAGGACTATTCGTTTAAAATAGCTGTAAATATTATTCTAAGTATACATATTTATAATATATTATATGTTGTACACTATATGCTGCATATTGTATATTATATATTATATTTACATTATATGATATATATTATATATACATTGTGTGTGATGTATGATGTATATGCATGATTGACATGATATATGGCATATGAATTATATATTACATTATATATTGTTATAAATTACACATTATATATTACATATTATACATTATATTTATTATATATTCTAAAATATTATTGATAGTGTGGTGTTTGTGGTGTGGAATGATGTTTTCCACCTTTTAACTCTAAGGTAGTGTGTCTTTTGTAGTGAAACGCTGTTCTTGGAGGCAGAGAATAGATAGGTCTTGCTTTATTTTTAATTTTACATTAATTTTCATTTAACAATTTTACTACTTCTGTCTTAGTCAGGGTTTCTATTCCTGCACAAACATCATGACCAAGAAGCAGTTGGGAAGGAAATGGTTTATTCAGCTTACACTTTCCACATTGCTGTTGATCACTAAAGGATGTCAGGACTGGAATTCAAGCAGGTCAGGAAGCAGGAGCTGATGCAGAGGCCATGGAGGGATGTTCTTAACTGGCTTGCTTCCCCTGGCTTGCTCAGCCTGCTTTCTTATAGAATCCAAGACTACCCGCCCAGAGATAGCACTATCCACAAGGGGACTTCCCCCACCTCTTGATCACTAATTGAGAAAATGTCTTGCAGCTGGATCTCATGGAGGCATTTCCCCAACTGAAGCTCCTTTCTCTGTGATAACTCCAGCCTGTGTCAAGTTGACACAAAACTAGCCAGGACAATTGACCCCTTGTCAACTTGACATACAAACACATCACTAGTAAGCCTCAACCCTTAGTTTCTCATTCATCCCCAAGATCTAAACAACTTTAAAAGTCCCACAGTCTTTA
>NC_034611.1:40614401-40655090 GCF_900095145.1 Mus pahari
GGCTGGTAGTCTTGGGTTCTATAAGAAAGCAAGCTGAGCAAGCCAGTGGAAGCAAGTCAGTAAGGAACATCCCTCCATGGCTTCTGCATCAGCTCCTGCTTTCTGCTTGAGATCCAGTCCTGACTTCCTTTGGTGATGTACAGCAGTATGGAAGTGTAAACCGAATAAACCCTTTCCTCCCCAACTTGCTTCTTGATCATGATGTTTGTCCAGGAATAGAAACCCTGACTAAGACAACTTGCAAAGCCTTTCTCCTTAGCACAAGTTTGTTCCAGCCAGCATACACCATGAATATGAAGCTGCCTAGACTACCTATCCTACATCTCATGATGCCAGGTTTGGTATAGGCAGTACTGAAGGCTGGGAAAAGAAGCTACTGGCTCGGCAATTAGCTGCTCATGGTTGTGCGTATGGGTGACCATGATGGTGACTGAGTCTTTCTGGGTCTTGGCCTCTTGTTCATTGCTGTAGGGATGGTGGCTACAGATTCTCCAAGGTTGTGATGTAATACTTTGATCACTACATTGAATAAGGGCAGACACAGCATGTACCCTAGCTTTACAGCTGTTTCTTTTCTTTTTCTTTTTTCTTTTTTTTTTTTTTTTTTTTTTGAGAAAAATACTTTCAGTTTCACCTTTTTTGGTAATACTGGCTATAGTACTGCCGTATATATCGTTTATTGTATTGGAGTATGTTACTTCTATTCTTAGATTCCTCAGAATAAGGATTTTGTTATTAAGAATTGTTGCATTTTATCAAATGCCTTCTCTATATCTGTGGACATGAGTGTGTGCTTTCCTTACATTTGTTTATGTGCTATTTCAGATGTATGATTTATAGTGCTTTAATAGAAGCAGCGTGTAATCATATGAACATGAATACCCCCACCCCAAACTCAGCTGTTAAGGAACTGGTGGCTGACTGATAGAATTTTGAAGGATAATGAGGATGCTGTCTTTATGGAGGAATTACATCTGAAGAACTATTAGCAATGAGAGGTAAGGGCTGGGTGAAGTATGGAAACAGAGGTTTGATATGCACCTTGACTTCAGGCTAGTCTTTGTCTTTCTTTCTGCCTCCTTTCCACCATGAGGTAAGAATTTTGCCCCATTCCTTATTCATTGTCATATGGTACCTCATCATGTGTCCAATGAAGGCAAGAAACTATGGACTCAAAGCTGGGAAGCTGAGCTGAGGTCAGTCCTTCCTCCCTGAAAGTGTTTTCTAAGGTATTTGTCTTAGCAACAACAACAAAATTAACTTCGATAAAAAGTAAGTTGAACTGATAGAAGCAAGGGAACATGGATCTTCCTAAATCAAAGTTGTAAGGCCCAGAAAGACAATGATTTGTTCTGGAAGATTAGGAGTGACTCAGTGTTATACCAGGATGTATGGAGCATGAGGAGAGAGGGAAGTATAGGACCATGGTGCCCATCTTGTGTCCTTTACCTGTGGGTACTCCTCAAGTCTACAGAAATCATGAACATCTCCGAAGATTTCCCTTAACTCTTTTAAACCTTAGCTTAAATCTTCCCATGCCAAGCAGACGATGAGAGTGTTTCTGTGCCCAGGCTAAGCCTGGCTGCAGAAACAGATATGAGCTTTGGTTTGTATCTCAGTCTTTCAGATAAACCACCTTGGTCTCTACATCGAAAGTTTGTTGACAAATGAAAAAGAAGTAGGGCATCTAAATAGAATTAGGCTCCGGGGTCACGGGTAGTCAGTAGACAGCTCTATTTACCCAGTGGCATAATAGGTTTTCCTGGAGACAGCCTGTTTCATGGTGGTGAACATGACGTTCTTGTTGTTGTTGTTGTTGTTGTTGTTGTTGTTTCCGAGATAGGCTTCTTGAGGGGTCAGAAATAGGAAGTTAGAGAGCATTTGGAAAGTCGTATGAACATTGGTAACTAGTTTTGTCTTTGTCAATGACCCCGTGAGATTTAGTAACAGTGTGGACACAGAGCTGTGTCTAACACATCATCTTAATATGCTCAGAATTTTTAAATATTTAAAACGACATCTAGAGGAAGAGATTATGAAATATATCATCAGATCGAGTAATTATTCCCTCCTACTTAGAGTCTCCTTTTCCTCTGTGCCTAATGTCAGAGAAGTGAAAAATGCTACAAGACTGAGCTCAGCCAGGAGGAAGACAAATTCAGCACTGTACATTACTCTGAGATTTTCCTCTACATTCTTTTTTTGAGTTTTCATTTTTTTTCTATAAAAACACTAGGTTAGGAGTAAAAGTTTGTTAGCAGTGGGAACTAATTTAAAGCTCAATTTTGCAACTTATGAGTGACAGCTCTAACTTCTTTTCCTGAGTGAAATTCCCCCAAACCGCTTATTGATCTCTCAATTGCCTCTCCAGAATACTATTGCTTTCTGTCCACACCTGGGAGGGACAGCTGTTAAAGCTTTTAGGATAAATCATAACCTAGAAACTCAACATATAGTAATCCCAACTTGTATTCATGAGAATAATTTGACGTTTTCATCTGTCAAAGAGAATTCCCAATAACACGCGCAAATATGAACTCCATATCCTGAGCATTGCCTGAGTAAGTCAGGCAGTATCCAAGGCAGAATTATACTTGTCGTATCGGGCTATTTAATAGAGAACTCTACACTTAAAGCAACACACATGTTCTCTAAAGTCATCTGAAGGTAGAGAATAATTATACATTAAGAAAATGCAGTGTAGAACAAACTCTAGTTACCATAAGGCAAATTTAAGTTACTGCTGCTTCTACTTGCTAAATATAAGCATGCAAATCTTTGTCTAGTACTTTGTAGACATGGGCAGAAGAGCAGGTGTTTGTATCTTGAAATATACTCTTCACCATCTATCATCACTGATAGTTAAAACATGATACCCAGGGCATTCTTCTTACAGATAGAGATAATGTTGAGTGGTATGCAGAATGTCACTAACATGCTAGATTAACTTATCTGACATTAGGATACATGCTTCACCTTCGGGTCGTCAAAGGCCCAGCCCTATTGAACTACTTCTTTCAGTGGGGTACCACCTCCTTAAGGGGCCATTGTTGACTAAAATAATACAACTATATAGAGAAGCAGCATTCAAAATATGAGCCTAGCAAAGGAGCATTTAAAAGTTAATCCACGCTAGGTTGTTAGTTATGTTATTGTTCTTTACCACTTCTTAAAATGCTTTTTTATGTGTCCTTGTGGTAGGAGCTGGGGGTGGAGTAGGCTCAAAGATAGGAAATCTCTTTATTCATCTACCTTTCTTCTTTATTACTTACAGTAGGATGGAGCATAAACAAAGATGCCTAGTAGGTGGGATCGAATAAAAGAGTCAATAA
The DNA here is from genome assembly GCF_900095145.1 of Mus pahari. Classification (NCBI taxonomy): domain Eukaryota; kingdom Metazoa; phylum Chordata; class Mammalia; order Rodentia; family Muridae; genus Mus; species Mus pahari. The sequence continues at coordinate 40,617,734 of NC_034611.1, forward strand.
TTAAATACAACAACGAAACTAGGTTTTTTTTTTTTTTTTTTTTGAGAAAAAAGAACAAACAGTATTATATATTTTATCATTTCACCTAACACAAAATAGTCTCTCAGCGAAAGCCTAGATATACAAGGAGAGTGCTTTGGACTGAGTATGGACACATCTTCAACCTCCCCTCCAGTTGTGCATTCTCCATCTTGTCCCTCTTCAGTCACCTCACAGTCCCACAAATTACATTCACTGACCACGTCCAGAAGGAAGACCAGAGCCCTGGTCAGAATTTGGTTTACACTTTAGTCTGAAAGCCTTATTTCTGGAAGTATTTGTTTAGAATAATCAGGTCTTTCTAAAAGCCACAGAGATGGAGTGAAGTAGGCTCTGAATCTATGATGGTTATGTAACTGTCATGTTAATAAGGGAGTATACAATATTCTCTCTTGGACATATTGCTGCATATGCCACAGTCCAAGCCATAAGTTTGTTGTTGAATGAGATGTACCCATATTCTCAGGCATCTGAATATTTGGTCCCTGATTTGGGTAGGGTAAGGAGGTGTGTCCTTAGTGGGAGAAAATGTTGCTGGGAGATACACTTTGAGATTTCAAAAGTCATACCATTTCCAATACACCTTCTGCTTGGTGCTGTGGCATGAGATATGAACTTCCAGCTGCCTGCTGTTCTCTTGTTCCTTTTGTTATGAACCCAATCTTCTAGAAGTATGAACAAAAAATAAACTCTTTCTTCTATGTGTTGTCAACTTTATGGTAATTTATCACAGCAATAGATAAAGGGTATTGCTGTGAAGAACCCACCAATGTGGAATTTTTCTTTTTGAGACATGTGGTAGACCCTAGGACATTGGACTAAAAAAGCAATAAAAACTATTAGGTGAGTTTAAGGGGATGTCCAAGGAGCTAGGAAGACAGGGCTGAGGAAAACAAGGACCAGCTCAAGAGGTTTAGGGGAGGAAAATATTAGCAACTGAGACAGAGTCTATTCTTATACTATTTTAATAAATAGCTGCTTTCTGTACACATACTTTATCTGGGGATATATTTTAAAGTAACAGACTAAATAAACTTTCTGAGAGAGGAGATTTTAAAACACGTAATACTGACTCTTGCATGGTTATTCACAGTCACTGTGTTGCAAGCCTACAAGGAAAAAAATCATACACATAAAACAAGTGGAGCAGAAAGGAAAAAAAAAATATATAGTGCCCAGTTTGGAAAGTAAAAGGACACCGGAAAGTTTAGACAGCCCAGGATTGTGCTGAAAGAGATTGTGAAGGAGATTAATGCCACTAAATAGGAACCATTGGAATAAAGGGAAGGATGCTCCCAGGCAAAGACCACAGGCAATTAATCTTTCAGCTTGTAAAGACAAAGTGTCTAAGGGATCGTCTGCTCCTAGAAATAAACAACCAACTAGAGCATCTGCAAATGTCATTCAAGGGGCCCAATGCTCTATCCCAAGCTGGCAGCAGAACTGTCAGTGTCATACACAAAGTGGGACCTTAGGATCACGACAGGATACATGAACAAAAGGGTCACAAAGTCTTCCTCCACATTACGGGTAGCCACTTCTCCTTTCAGCTCTAGCCTGCATCTGGGACAGACGCATTGGGTACAGCAGGAACTGTGGTGGAATAGGGCAGTCCCTGGCGTAAAGGCCAGAGCTGGCAAGAGACTATGCACGAAGGCTATTGCAAGCAGCCGTGAGGGTGAAGCTTGAGTTGTCTTGGAGACTCCAAGATGTTAAAGGTGCCAGAACCACGAGTTCTTCCAAGGAGAGCTACACAAAGGGAGTGGAACAACCCTAAGAGATGTGTCTTGCAGGCAGCAAAGCTGGAAGGGCAGAGCCTTTGACATCAGACGTGGGGCTATAGGAGTTGGAGTTTGCCTTGTGGTTCTGGCCAAGTGTTTCCTCACTGTGCGGCCCTCTTCCCATCTGAAGTGGGAATGGATATTCTGTGCCATTGTATGCTGAAAGAATGCAATTTACAAGTGGTTATAGTTAAGAAATTGTCTTGAGTCTCAGAAGGGGCATTATACTTTCAACATTGAAACAAGGTCAAGATTGTGAAAGACTTAGGGGATTCTTTACAGTTTTATTTTATTATTTACTTTTTAATACTAAAAAGGCATTTGTTGAATTGTTTAAATAGTTATATCCTTGACAACCACATACTTGAAACTGTAAAATCATAAACAGCAAGAGAGTTTATAAATAAGACAAACACCTTTGGGCATGGTGACTTCTTACCACTACTCTTCTGTTATACTTTGAGCCATTGGGTCTTGGTTTAATTTGACATGAACTATGAAACCATTCATTCCTATTTGTCTAGAAATTTATACAGTTCGTATTTTTTCTTTCATTGAAAATAGCTTTTTCTCATATAAAATACCATGATTGAGGTCCCCCCTATCCAATTCCTCCATACCTCCCCATCCATCCAGATCCACACCCTTTCTGTCTCTCACTAGAAAACAAACAACAACAACAACGATAATAATAATAATAATATAATTATTATTATTAAAAACACAGAAATGGGACAAAAGAAACAGAAAGAAAAGAACCCAAGAAAGGGCTCAAGTCTAAGTGGATCAAAGACCTCCACATAAAACCAGAGACACTGAAACTGATAGAGGAGAAAGTGGGAAAAAGCCTAGAAGATATGGGCACAGGGAAAAAATTTCTCAACAGAACACCAATGGCTTGTGCTGTAAGATCAAGAATTGACAAATGGGACCTAATAAAATTGCAAAGCTTCTGTAAGGCAAAAGACATTGTCAACAAGACAAAAAGGCCACCAACAGATTGGGAAAGGATTTTTACCAATCCTAAATCTGATAGGGGACTAATATCCAATATATACAAAGAGCTCAGGAAGCTGGACTCCAGAAATTCAAATAACCCCATTAAAAATGGGGTACAGAGCTAAACAAAGAATTCTCAACTGAGGAATACTGAATGGTTGAGAAACACCTGAAAAAAATGTTCAACATCCTTAATCATCAGGAAAATGCAAATCAAAACAACCTTGAGGTTCCATCTCACTCCAGTTAGAATGGCTAAGATTAAAAATTCAGGTGACAGCAGATGCTGGCGAGGATGTGGAGAAAGAGGAACACTCCTCCATTGCTGGTGGGATTGCAAGCTTGTACAACCACTCTGGAAATCAGTCTGGCGGTTCCTCAGAAAATTGGCCATAGTACTACTGGAGGACCCAGCAATGCCTCTTCGGGGCATTTACCCACAAGATCTTCCAACTGGTAATAAGGACACATGCTCCACTATGTTCATAGCAGCCTTATTTATAATTGCCAGAAGCTGGAAAGAACCCAGATGTCCCTCAATAGAGGAATGGATACAGAAAATGTGGTACATTTACACAATGGAGTACTACTCAGCTATTAAAAACAATGAATTTATGAAATTCTTGGGCAAATGGATGTATCTGGAGGATATCATCCTTAGTGAGGTAACCCAATCACAAAAGAAGTCGCTAGATATGCACTCACTGATAAGCGGATATTAGCCCAGAAACTTAGAATACCCAAGATACAATTTGCAAAACACAAGAAAACCAAGAAGGATGACCATCATGTGGATACTTCATTCCTCCTTAGAATAAGGAACAAAATACCCATGAAAGGATATAGATACAGAGACAAAATTTAGAGCTAAGATGAAAGGATGGACTATCCAGAAACTACCCCATCCGGGAATCCATCCCATCATCAGCCACCAAATCCAGATACTAATGCACATGCCAGCAAGATTCTGCTGAAGGGACCCTGATATAGTGGCCTCTTGTGAGGCTATGCCAGTGCCTGGCAAACACAGAAGTGGATGCTCACAGTCAGCTATTGGATGGAACACAGGGTCCCCAATGGAGGAGATAGAGAAAGTACCCAAGGAGCTGAAGGGGGCTGCAACCCTGTAGGTGCAACAACAATATGAACTAACCAGTACTCCCCTGAGCTCATGTCTCTAGCTGCATATGTAGCAGAAGATGACCTAATCGGCCATCACTGGGAAGAGAGGCCCCTTGGTCTTGCAAACTTTATATGTCCCAGTACAGGGGAATGCCAGGGCCAAGGAGTGAGAGTGGATGGATAGGGGAGCAGGGGCGGGGGGAGGGTATAGGGAACTTTCAGGATAGCATTTGAAATGTAAATAAAGAAAATATCTAATAAAAAATTTAAATTAAAAAAAAAAGAGTAGTTTGTTTCCCTAGGGAGACTCCCTGGGAGAAACAATTTTCATTTGCGCGTGGTTTTCAGTTGGACGTAGCTTCTGGTTTGGGGACAGGTTCACGTATCTACTTCTCCTCTCAGCTCCAGGACCCCATCTGGTGCAGACTCATGCAGGCGCCATTTCTCCAGCCTCCATCTCTGGGAGCTCACACATGTGTCGGTCCTGTCGACTTGAGGGCTTTGCTTTTTTGACGTCCTCCATCTCCACTGCTCTTACACTCTTTCTGCCTCCCCTCTCACAGGCCTCGCTGAGACATGGAGGAAGGGATTTGACAGGAGACATCCTGTTTAGGGCTGAGTGTTCCAAGTCTCATATTGTCTGTGAGTTTCTGTATTTGTCCTGTGTGTTGCTGGAGGAAGCTTCTCTGATGACGGCTGAGCAAGATTCTGATCTATGATGACAGTAGGATGTCATGAGGAGTCATTTTATTACTATGTTTCTTTAGTAGAACGATAATGCATTGGTTTTACCCTAGGACCCTGGGTTACCTAATCTTAGGTTCTTGATCACCCAAAGCAGTGTTTGGTATAGGGTTCATTTTCTGGAACTGGCCTTAAGTGAAATCAGGTATTGATTGGTTACTCCCACAAGCTTTGTGCCATCAGTGCTATCGATTATCTTGAAGTCCAGAAACCTTTGTAAACTGAAGGTTTTGCGGCAGGGTTTTGTGTTTATGTTTCTCCTTTGGTAATGTGCGGAGTACGTTCCTATACCAAAGACAGTAATTTTTCAGTCCAAGGCTAAGGCTCTTCCACTTCCACTTGGGGCATTGTCTTTAGCAATCATCTAGATCATTTGGGATCATATAGATCCCCTTCATATATGTATATATTTTAGGAAGCTTCTGCTGTATTAGGTTTCCCTTTGAGGGATAGACTTTGAAGACTGTTAAAGTTAGACTAAATGAATTTTGCTTTATATATGGGCACAAGAGTATCAGGCCAAGGAATACAGTGTGGTAGTTTGAACGAGACATGTCCCATATTCTCAGGCATCTTAATATTTCGTCTCCATTGGTAACAATTTGGGTAGGTTAAAGAGATATGCCCTTTCTGGAAGAAGTACATCACTGGGGGAGGGCAGACTATGAGGTTTCAGGAGCCGGGAGCTGACTGAAGTTTCAGGAACTAGGAGCTGTCTCTGGTATACCGACTCTGCTTGATGCTTCTGGTTTGAGTTGAGGTCTTTCAGCTTCTAGCTGAATGTCTGTTACCTGCTGCAACCACCATTAATAGACCTCAACGTTCTGAACTGCAACACCCAAATAAACACTTTCTTCTATAAGATGCTCTGGTAGTAGTGTTTTATCATAGCAACAAGAAGGTAACGAACACAATTGACCTTTGCTTTTTATTGTCTTGGTTATTTCAACTGCTTTGGCATAATCCTAAGTGAACCTACTGAGTCAGTATCCCATACATGCCTCTTTGGGGAAAAACGAGAAACATCAAAATAAATTTGAAATGGAATGAATTTTTCAGACATATCAGAGAACTTAATACACTTAAACCACTAAGGAATTGTGCTGCATTGTCAAGGTAACTGAAAATCCAGAGGTAGGCCAACTTAAAGATTAGCATAGAGAAGTGCATCCACTTTCTTTGCCATTGGTTCCTGTGGTGTTTTGAATATGAATGGTTCCCATTGGCTCATATATTTAAATACTTGGTCCTCAGATGGTGGAACTACTTGGAAAGGATTAGGAAGTGGGAGTGGCCTTATTGGGAGAATTATGCCACTAGCGGGTGGGTTTTAGGGTTTCAAAAGACGCAAGCCATTTCTAGTATCCATCAGTTTGCCTCCAGGTTTTATGTCAGGAAATGAGAACTTGGCTACTGCTTCAGAGCCTTGCCTGCCTGTTTCCTTCCATGATGGACATGGATGCTAACTCTCTGGCACTATGAACCCCAAATTAAATGCTTTCTTTTATAAATTGTCTTGATAATGGTGTTTTGTCATAGAAATTGAAAAGAAACAAAGTCAGTTTCTAGTCTCTGACTATGCCATATGTTAACCTTCTCCTTAAGAAGGAATAACGTGACTACAGTACTTCTGAGCCTCATACCCCCAAACCCCAACAAGACAGGAACAGTAACAACCACAACAAAAAGCTGTTCTTCCCCTAGTATTCTCTTTGAGGTGGGGAAAATACTTCCCAGGGGCTTTTCAAATGTCATATGGCCACATCTGAACCAATCTTATCTATTGGTTATGCTATACCATATGAAATTGAGTTTAATACCCCAATTACAGAACTACCATGCAAGAAACAGTGGTCAGAGAGGACACCATTATATTCAACCACGCCATCATTGTGCCAGGATTGCATATAAAATTCTGAAACAAAACTATAATATTTTTAGCTAAGCTGAGGCTTCTTGATTTTAAAATTATTTAAAATAACTGCAACAACAGAAGAAATAGCAAAGAGGAAACAACTTTGAATCTTATAGTAAGGTAATTGCCAAACATGATAAGTTGGGATCTAGATAAAAGACATCAAGAGATTAACATGCTTTCCTAGACTGGTAAAGCAGAGATGAGTTCCAGTAAGTGTCACTCTCCCAATTTATTACTTGGGGATGATGTAATAAGAAAAGCAAGATGTGGCTGTCTAAACACACTGTTAGTGGGAACACACACACACACACACACACACACACACACTACTGGCATGTGATTTAATGTGGGGTAAAAGTCACACCAAGCGTACATTGTAAGGTTTCTGAATGGAAGTTTTGAAAAATAAACAAAGAATGAATATTAGGTTGACTCAAGGAGTAAGTTTCTTAAGAAGGAGAAACCATCATTCCAGTCTTATGATTTCCTTCCATAAGAACTGATTCCACATCAGTTTCCATTCATGAGTCTTATCTAGAAAGAACTGAACAGGGGGTAGAATCAATAGTGGCTCATATTAGGCAGAACCAGAGGTGGATCATTTCTATGGCTTCAAAACATCTATGATTTGGCTGAAATGGACTCTTATTAAGTTACTTATGTTTAGCACAAGAACAGTTTGGTTGTAAATGTTAGGTGAGCTGCTGATTATCAAAACTCTACCTCGATCATCCAGAGAAAGTTATATTATAGCTACAAAAGCCCATATACCATATTTAGAAATTCTGGCACTGCTTTTGAACTAGAACTTTGAAAAAAAAATAAAAAGTTAAGGTATAAAAGCTACTGGAATAGTAGACTAAGGTTTGAGGATTTCATTATGGTTTTTGTTGTACAGTGGTTATAAAATTATTTTTAGTTCTATTCAAACAAAATAGTAGGTGTAATTATAAGGAATCAAAAAAAAAAAAAAAATCCTGAGAATGTGAGTAGTCTTCCGAAGTTCACATATAAGCTATGTGCCAAAGATACACTTTATTCCTCATCTAATCTTTTTATTTATTTTTTTTGAAACTGGATTTCTCTGTGTAGCCCTGGCTGTCCTGGAACTCACTTTGTAGACCAGGCTGACCTTGAACTCAGAAATCCGCCTGTCTCTGCCTCCCGAGTGCTGGGATTAAAGGTGTACGCCACCACGCCTGGCTTCATCCCTCTAATCTTAAATCCTATATCTACTGACAAATGCCAATACAGTCTCAGGCACCTGCTATTTTCTATTATAAATGATAAACAGGAATTTTAAAGGTCACAGTATAGCAACAGCAGTAATAGGAAGTAAAATTTGATAAGAAAGCATTTAAGGTACTAGAAAGCTTCCTTGTCTCAGATTTAAGAATTTCTGCATACTTATATAATATTCTTCCAACTTTGCTGTTCTTTGAGCTGTCCAAACTAATTGGTTTAGAATAAACTTGCTTTTCCATAGATTTCTAGTCCCACTGGTGAGTAAAACTTATGTAACAAGTTTCTAACATAGCAAGGAACCCATCTGTGATGTTGTAAACCAACAATCATAATAAAGTCACTCACTGAGACAGCACACAGAAGTTCTCCTCTCCTGGTATATACAATGATCACTTGGGATTCCAGGGGGAAAATGGTGGCTGCTTTGGATGACAGCTCTTTCAGATCTCCTTTCCATGCGTTACCCTTTAGCTAGAACATTGAATAGAAGATGCCACCTGGACAGTAACATTTCCTAAGAGTCAGGTTGTCTTAAAGGGTCATGACTACTAAAGGAAGGGTTTAGTCCTTAAGGCGATAATCTCTTCTTACATTAATTACCCTGGGTTCTAAATTTTTGCATTGCCTTCTAGGATGTGAAAGCAACAAAAGAAAGAGAAAAATGTTTGTTTTTGTCTTTTTGTTTTTTTGAGACAGGGTTTCTCTGTGTAGCCCTGGCTGTCCTGGAACTCACTTTGTAGACCAGGATGGCCTCGAACTCAGAAATCCGCCTGCCTGCCTCTGCCTCCCAAGTGCTGGGATCAAAGGCGTGTGCCACCACTGCCTGGCAAAAGAGAAAAATGTTAAAGTAGATTACAGGATTGGAGGGGGATTAATAACTGGGCTATAGGGATAGTAGCCATTCAACCAGTAGCCGAGCCATCTCTCCAACCCTGGGAAAGTTGTATTTTAGTGCTAGAAGGTGTTTGTAGTTATTGGATCATGTCTGACTAGTGTCTCTCTATAGAGAATGGCTTTCTTCACAGGTGCCACTGCAGGCTTGGCCTTGTTCCCATGACCCACACAAAACCCATGTCCCTCATAGTTCCCCCGACACACACCCCTGCAGCGGCTTCTACAGGAGTTCACGTCATTTCTTTGTGGAACAATTTATAATGGGGCTAAAGGCTATATTGACCCTGTCTTACCACCAAAAACTATTTTGTTTTTATTCATATACCAATGTTCTTTGAAAGTAGAGCTCTCATACAGCTTACAAATCTCTACTTAAGTCTTTCAAAGACTACATGGACAGAGAGGTGGATGAGGTAGATATCACACAGATGTAATCCTCTCTGTTATCCAGGGAAAGCAAAAATAGTTGATCTTGTCAATCATTTCATAATGGTGGTTCCTAGTATCTTCCTCTGTGGAAAGAAAATCTCTGTAGGAGGTCCCTTAGACCAGAACAAAGTCATTTGTGACATTATTATAGCTAAATCTATATTACTAATCAGCTTAATAACAGAGACAATTTTTCTTAGTGAGAACAGTTTAGTATGTTTAAAACATCCTTACTTACCCAGTGGGAAATTCTTGATGTTCTGACCAATACCACAGACAATTCAGTTGTTTTTCTCAGTGAAATTAGCACCACTTGACGCTGTGGTTTGCTTAAAATTGCTAGCTAGAAAACCCTCTTCTGTAACTCACTTTCATCTGACTCTTCCATTTTGTTAGATTTTTACATTATAAGCAATTAGTTCTGTACCTTGTGTTTCTTTTACCATTTTTGTGGTCAGCTTATAAGCTGGGTTTTGCCAATTCCATCCAATGTGTCTTTACCTATTAGTGATGTAAATTACTCCTGAGCTGTCTGTACCAGGTTACAAGGTTATTCCCTATGGCTCCTTGGTTCCAAGAAGGCTGTTTCTTTGTTTTTACATGACTGTTTATATAATCTCTCACCTTTCTAAATGGGGTTTTTCATTTCACTCTTGGCTTTAAAAAAAAAAAAAAAGGTTCACATACTCCAGACTATTTACACAAACTCCTTTGTTTCTGGGAACTTCCTGTTCTCCTCCTGGGAACTTCCTGTTCTCCTCCTTTTGTTTTTGCAGGTAGCCAACATAGGGACCTGATGTTTCTTTTTTTTTGAATAGCAATATAGTTTCTGGAGCTATGACCTTCAGGCTTCTGATGCAACACGAAGATTTTATTTCATTTCATTACAATTCCTCAATACAGTTTTTATTTGATCTTATCCAACATCTACCCTACAGATATAGTTAGATGCATAATAGTATTGGGTTGCATGTGTTTGTCTATTAAAAATTTTAAATAGCCCTACTTTTGTCCATAATTCCTGCTTATTTTATTGTCATATCATCATTTAAGCAGTATAAAATGATAGTGCATGGGAAGAAAGCTAAATGTCAGAAAACAAGAGATAAATTCTATCACATCACAAAATGACCTTCTTCAAGCTCCTCTAAGTTCATTTCTTCATGTTGAAAAGGAGACTAAAGTTAATCTTGCACAGATAATGTAAGAGTTAATAAGTGAATAAACTCATAAGGTCTTTTGTTTATGGCTATACCCAAGGGAATCTCACATGGCATTGGGAAAGCTTGCTGTTGAAATAATTTTAGGCAAACAGTTAAAATATATTATTCAAGAGTGACAGCATAGCGACTCCAGCTCTGCTGGAGTTTGCAATGCTCCTTGCAGTAAGTCCTAGTGTAGGGAAGTGTCTCCACAGCTGCCATCAATTCGTGTGTGCCATAGCCACCTGGCAGAGAGCGTCTCACAGCACTTTTCTCCATCCCCCAGTTATTACATTCTTTATACATTCTTTACGCTTTTGTGGCGTTTCCTGGACCTTGGGTGGGTGGGGGTTGTTGTAGATGGTCCATACGTGGCTGAACAATCACAGTTGCCTAGCTTTCAGCCCCTTGAATAGCAATAAAAAGCGTCTCTGACCAAGGCTGACAAAAGCAAGTATCTATGGATATGAAAGGGAAGTGTTTTCCTTTTCCTTCCATCTTTCAGTCTTCACTAGCTGTTTATCTCTTAGCCTCTTTCACAGGTTTTAATTGGGAAACCACTTTTACCATTTTCTAAATAAATTATAAAGAGATTAAATCATGTAGTGACTCAAATAAATGCTCCAATCCCTTTCTTTTTTTTTTATTTTTACCCCATTTATATGTCATTAATTTTTTTTACACTCCATATTTTATCCCTGTCCCCAATCCATACTCTGACTGTTCCACATCCCATACCTCCTTCCCACCCACCTGTCTCCATGTAAATGTCACCAACCCCAACCCTACCTGACCTCTAAACTTCCTGGGGCCTTCAGTCTCTTGAGGGTTAGGTGCATCTTCTCTGAACACAGACCTGGCAATCCTCTACTGTATTGTGTTGGGGGCCTCATATTAGCTGGTGTACACTGGTTGGTAGTTCAGTGTCTGAGAGATCTCATGGGTCCAGATTAATTGAGACTGCTGGTCCTCCTACAGGATTGCCTTCTCCTCAGCTTTTTTCAGTCTTCCCTAATTCAACAACAGGGATCAGCTGCTTCTGTCCATTGATTGGGTGCAAATATCTGCATCTGAATCTTTCAGCTGCTTGTTGGGTCTTTCAGAGGACAGTCATAATAGGTCCCTTTTGTGAGCACTCCATAGCCTCAGTAATATTGTCAGGCCTTGGGACCTCCCCTTGAGCTGGATCCCACTTTGGGTCTGTCTCTAGCCCTTCTCCTCCTCAGGCTCCTCTTCATTTCAATCCCTGTAATTCTTTCAGACTGGAACAATTATGGATCAGAGTTGTGAGTATAGGATGGCAACCTCATTTCTCACTTGACATCCTCAATTCCTCTTTCATATAGTGTTTTACAAGTAGAAGATGATGGTCTGGGATGGGTATCCACTCTTGTCCAAGTGGCTATTTTGGGATTCCTCATCTCATCACTCCCCTCTTTCTTACAGTGACAGCTATAACACAGGTATCAGATGGAAACCCACATTCCACCTAACTTTCAGGGCAAAGAGAAAGCTGAGATAAGGACTTTTAGCCTTGTTGTTGTAAGGAATGATACCACCACCGGGGAGGTTCTTCCAGTGTTCTGCATCCTGAAATGATAGTAGTACATCAATGAAGAGCATCAGAAATGCAGAACTGAAGCTCTCAGGATCAATGTGAGTTGGAGATAATAGAGTTATCTGAAAGAGTTAAACCAAGGGGAAGGGATGACAGAGCGGGAGATAGAAACAACTCTACTGAAACACAAGAGGTGATTTGGACGAATAGGAACCAGATGACATGGGAGCAAATGAGAGATAAAGCGGCTATAGAGGTAGATAATATTTGGCGCCAGGGTTCATGTGCCATTTTATTAACCATGATAAAGTTGTTCATATTATAGACAACTTGTCTTTGACAGTTTCTTGCTCTGACTGAAAAACAAAGTGCGATGTTGAATACTTTTCCCTGCCATTTAAAAGAAGTGCTTAAAAGGATATTCAAATTCCACGCTTTGTAGAATAAATAGTAGATATTAAAGTTTTTCTACTATGAAGATAATTCAGCAAGTTTTAAAAATTAAATCACACTTTATAGACAAATATGCTAGCTTATTATTCCCCACAGCTGTCCATATATTTCTACATATACACTTACCTGCCATTAACTTTTAATCAAGAGTGTGCATTTTCACCCAGAACGAAGCCCTCACGCAGGAATCTGATAGCAAAGCTGGCATGAGTAAAGCTCACAGGGAGCAGTACTGCCTCCTGCTTTCAACAATGATAGGGTTCTCTCTTAAAGAATGCAGTTTTTAAAAGTTTATGCTGATCGAACCATAGGCCCATTGAATTTTTCAGTCACTCATAAATATATTTATTCTATGAAAAGTGTATGTGGAGGACAACAGAAACACTACAGCTTCATTTCTGTATCTTAATCTCCCCTTATCCTTCAAAAAAAATATAAAAATGGCTTTCTTCCAAGAATTACTGAGACAAAACTCAAAAATCTTTCAAATGGGTTAGGTTGAAGCCCTCTCATCAGAGAGCTATTGCAACATTTGTATTAGTATACAGCCCCTTAAGGTAACACCAATATGGGCTAAGGAAGAGAAATCACCTGACAGTAATGAAATCATGTCCTTCCAGAACAAACAGTATAAAGCCCTAGAGATGGATAGGAAAGAACATGGCACAGGACCCCAGGGGAAAGCACCGTGCAGAGTGCAGTTATTGAGTTATGAAAGCAAGAAGCACATATGACGGGAACAGGGGCTGTGCTGATGTGTGTGCATGGGAAAATCTGAAGAATCATGTAGGATGCTGTCCTGAGGTTCTGAGACCCTAAAGGTGATGGTTAAAGATGCCAGGGGAAGAAGTGGGGATGGGGCTTCAGGCAGACACAGAAAAGCAGTTAGCAGATGCAAAGTCATGTAGAGGCTTGTGGGAGAAGTTAAACTAAAGGGGTGTGTGACAAACATTCTGAGCAGAAGGAAAGGGCAACAAAGTCAGTAGTAACATCTGGCACACTTGAAGTACAGAACTGGAGAGAGAAGGCAGTGAAGAAGCAAATCAGAGCAGGATGTGATGAATTAGATGGTCAAAATCTAACTTCGTTCTACAAGAGTCAGAAACAGTCAAAACAGTTTTTTTTCTCATACTATGCTCAAGAATCTAACTTGGGGGCTGGAGAGATGGCTCAGAGGTTATGACCACTGACTGTTCATCCAGAGGTCCTGAGTTCAATTCCCAGCAACCACATGGTGGCTCACAACCATCTGTAATGAGATCTGATGTCCTCTTCTGGTGTGTGAAGAGAGCAACAGTGTACTCACATAAAAATAAATAAATCTTTAAAAAAAAATCTAACTTGGCTCTTCAACAAGAGTCAGAGACAGTCAAAACCAGTTTTCTCTCATACAAATGATCACGTAAGTAATAAATGATAATAAAATGGCATAAACCTTCTAAAAAACTGCATAATTGGTTCTGTTATTTTGAAAGAGTTGATGAATCACTTTACTGAAATGTGATAAATTCCAAAATGGCAGTCTCATAAAATAACGAAAAATAACTGAAGAAACATGTTAAAGTATGAAACACATCCAACATAGAAAAATCACTTTAATTTTAAAACACATGATACAAATGTAAGGTCCACTTGATTGATTTAAAAGCGTGTGTGTGTGTGTGTGTGTGTGTGTGTGTTGTATGTATGTATATGTGTGAACAGGAGAAAGCCAGACGTTACAGGATGAGCAACATCATCCGCATCATTCCATGTATTGTCCATATTATAGAAAAATCGCATCCTGTGCCTACCAACCACCTTATCTCTGAATGCTGACCTAGAGGCATCTCCATCAACCATGGCTATTCTGAGCAACTCTCAATATCCTTGTCTTGTTCGAACCTGCAATTAGAGAATGAATTAGGAATCATTATGGAAGAAAACAAAGTTCTCGCTGATAATGACTTTGCATTTTTAGAAGGACTTAAAAGAACCCAGGTTAGGTCAAGGCATATACTACCATAATGAGGTAAGGATAAGCAATTTGCTAAAAAAAACAATAGAAATAAAATTCCAAAATGGCCTGGCTAACTGTGATAGAGCAGATATTCTGGAGATTAAATCCTTGACATGTATTCTTAGGCATTGAAATACACAATTTCATGTTAAAAGTAAGTGAGTACTGTCCTAGCACATGCCTGATGGAAAGCAGGCAGTCAGATGTGGTCCGTGAGCAGCAATTAGCACTAGCCTTGTTCAGTAACGAAACTGGAGAGTCCACTGACAGATACATGAGACCTATTGCCATTCTGGCTTTAATAAAAAGATTAACATAATACTAAAGAGTAGTAGCTTTTAGACTCTTTATTAAAGAGTGTATGATCATATAAGTCAGAAATAGAACTGGAAGGGTGAGTGTTTAAGATTTGTCTGAGGCAGGTGTTATACAATTTTCTTTTAAAAGATTATGTTGTAAACAATCTTTTTTCACTTGAGGTCTCCAGTGGAATTCTCACAACAGATAAAAATAATTTTCTAACCAGTTAATCCTTACTTCTTTCAGATAAAACTGCTGTGTAACAGAAATAAAATAGGTTAACTTTATATTTGTTCTGTTTGTTAGAGCAAGGTATACCATAAATACCCACTTATAATGTCTTCTTCTCAGCATATATCAAAAACCCTAAAACAACAGCAATGAACTTGCCACAGAATCCATCTAAACAAAATGAACTAAGTGCATTTTAAAAAAGATTGCTAGAAAAGCCTGCTGAGTATAATTCTTAATGCTTTCCCGTCCTGTCTGCTGGTTGACTGAACTGTGTTGCAGAGAGGTTCAACACAGAATGATGGTGTTTTATTATCACCTTCATCATACTAAGCTCAGTGGGGCACTTGTCAATGATCACTCATGAGTCCATTGGTCCAATGGTCACTCATGGTCACAATGAGTCCCTAACTCACAGTTTCTATCAAACTCATGCCCTTCTCCAGCTACCTCCAAATGCTTGTCTAATCCTTTATCTGTATTTCTTTTACACAAATATTATTCAGTTATCTAATGTATGTAAACTGCTTTGAGCGGTGCTTGGCACACAGTCACCAACTATTGGTTATTATCACTGCCTCCTGTTTTACAAATGATGTTTTATATATTACATGCCCTGCAGATTATAAAGTATGATTAGCTTACTGGTTCAACCTAGTTCTCCCTAGTGGGAGAAAGCTTACTATCCAAGGCAACTTCTATATTCTATTTTTCTTATTTAGGAGAGAAAAGGTAAATGACCTCATAACTGAACAAAGAGATCCAAAACTACTTGTATATACATTTATAGATGTGTCCCTAAGACATTATCTGAAACAGTAAATACCAGGAACTATTAAAAGGGAATATGACAATTGTACCACAGAGCTGGACTGAGTACAGCTGTCCCCACACTGCATTACCACCACTGAGGTAGAGTCAATCCAAGATCATTGAAAAATTTCCAGTATATATTTTATTTTATAATAATGAATCTGATATGTTCTAATGGTCTCTGGTTTCTCATATGTCATCCATACATCATTCATTCCATTCACTTAAAGCATCATCTTCATGTACAGGTATATCTGTTGGTGCTTGATCGAGAGAGGTCGAATCTTTATACCTCATAGAGCTCAGCTCGGACTGTATCTCAGTTGTTGACGTTTTTACCCCCCAAAAGGACTTCACTGCTGCCCTGGTGGGATAAAAACATAGGAACATTGAAACAATAAAAACAAAACTAAAGTAAATGAAGTTTGTGTTTACATTTTCATTCTATAGAAGTGCCTTTACTCAAAATTTTAATTCCACTTGGAATAAACCAGCTGCACCATCACTGATGGACCCTCAGATTTGTCAGGTGTGATACACAGAGTCAGGTTTGTTTTTAAGGGAATTGAGAGGTTATAATAACCAAGTTTTAAGGTAGTGAGAGCTACAGTTAAGCAGCAAAAGTACTCATGTTTTTCTATTTTGTTTTTAAACAGCTGCTTTGTAAAATTATAAACTGCTTCTCTGAAAGCTCTCCCATGCCTGGGAAGAAATCATGATGTTGTTTTTTAAAAGCATCCATATACAAGATGGGGTAGCCTGAAAGGACAGCATCAGAATGCATACAGGAGACCCTGTGGGGCAATGGTCTGAGCTTCACTGCAAATGCATGGGGATTGAGGAAGATGTCAATCAAAGGTGACAGCACATCCTAGCCTTTCACCTACCAATTTATGATGATGAAAATCAATACGAAGATCACAAATATGCAGATAATGACTCCTATGGTCAGCACGAAAACTAAGACCGCATCAGTGTCTGGTCTGCTGGATCTTCTCATCTGCAATTCTAAAAGTAGAGAAACATCCAGTGATGGGCGCCACCAGAAACAAGTGGGGAATGACGACCTAAATGGGCTGTTCCTTTAAAGTAATTTTGTGGATATAGTCTCACTTTCTGAGATAAATAGAAGAGTAATTGCTGGCGATAGGGTAGGGATATACTTAGCGTGCTGACAAACTGGAAAGAGGACTTTCTCAAACTGACTAATCCTGGCTGTATTTCTTGGATTTATTTGTTGGGATTTCAGCCTGCCTGTGTATTCGTTTATCAAGTGAATTATTTCAGTAAGTCAAAGTTTTACATTTTAATTCAGTCTGATGTATTCAATGTTATTTTTATGGTGATTGTTGTGAGTCATGTCGAAGAAACCTAAGAAGCCTATTACTAAATCATGTAGATGTTCTTCTACTTCCTCCTTAAAACATCACTGACTTAAATTTCATGTCTAGGTTTCTGATTACCCCTGGTTTTTAACACATAAGCTTGGGGTTGACACTCATTGTTCTCACACACACTCCTGAGTCAGGTGTTCTCTTTCTGTTGTCAGGCTGTTGAGGGGCAGGGCCAGGTTGCAGATGTGTGCCAGCACTGCTATTCCATAGGCTGGTGAAGGGGCAGTTTGTGAAATTGATAGCTTCCCAATGGCTCTTTTGTTCCCCAAGTTCTAAAACACACAAAAAACAATCCATGTGGAAAAGGGGCATATGACCAAGTACCGTGTTATACAGGTAAGGGGCATATGACCAAGTACCGTGTTATACAGGTAAGGGGCATATGACCAAGTACCGTGNCCAAGTACCGTGTTATACAGGTAAGGGGCATATGACCAAGTACCGTGTTATACAGGTAAGGGGCATATGACCAAGTACCGTGTTATACAGGTAAGTACACCAGAGACCAGAGAGGTCCGATTATTGTATAAACTATGATTTGACTATTTTACCATTTTAATTTTACTATGTACCCCTATGTGAGGATCTCTGCGTGGCAATCTCCTGGTTTGTTCCTATCCTCTTAATGCTGTGCGTTATAACCTGTTTTTTGTCATCAGTCATATAGTGTAAATGCAATTTAGTGACCCTCCCTTAAACAGTCCTAAACATAATCACAAAGGTGCATTTATATTTCTCTTCCAATATTGTCAGATTGAAAAAAAATCAAGGATTTCAGATTTGTAGAAGTGGAAGATTTTAAAACAGAGAGATAATGTTTAGGAGTAGGTTCTGAAGGAAAATGCAAAATTCATTTGATTTCACTCACTAGCACTCAACATCAGCCAAAAGAGGATGGAGAGTAAGGAGCATGGAGATGTTTATCCCCGAGGACCAGTCATCTTGCAAGGACCACACAGATCACCTGCATGTCTAAGTTTCTTAAGAAAGCTGAATTTCTTCTTAAATTTTCTAATAAAATTTTAATGCAATTAAAGTAATGAAAAACGACTTGAATTTCAATGCATAATGTTTTAAATAAACGCAGCCTATCATTACCAAAACAAAGTACCATAAATTGGGTAACTTAACAGCACAAATTTGTTTCATATTCTGGGTGCTATAAATCATTTTAAAATGGATTGTGGGGCCTAGTGAGTCTGGGGCTGCTTCCTTCTCAGTTTTGGTAGCTGAGCCAGATCTGTTTTCATGTGCCTGTCCCCACCCCCTGCCTCTCTCACTTCTCTTCCTTCTTTTACTGTCCTTCCCTTCGCTTAACTCTCCCTCTCTTCCTTCCCGTTCTCCCTCCCCTTTCCAATGTTCCTTTTTAGGACACCAGTAACAATCTTGTCATCACTGACCTCTTTGTATATTTACAATCTAAGTACTGAGAAGTTAGGAGATCAACATATCTTAGGGGCACACAATTAAATCTTCAAACAATGCCTAATTATGGACGACAGTAATTGTGAGTGGAAACAAATGAGAAAGGGAAATTTTCTTTTTCCTCTCCCCCACTTCTCTGCCTCTCTGTCTCTGTCTCCTATCTTCTCTCTCTCTCTCTCTCTCTCTCTCTCTCTCTCTCTCTCTCTCTCTCTGNAACATGGTTTCTTTCTGTTGCCCTGGCTGTCCTGGAACTTACTATAAGTTGGCCTCGAACTCAGAGAGATCTGCTTGCCTCTGCCTCTCAATGCTGGGATTAAAGGCATGCACCATTACGTCTGGCAGAATTTTTCATTAGCTACATCTATCCTAATAGTCCTATTGTATATTTGATTCATTCCAATACTGTAGAGTGTCAATTATTTGTAACAACAGAATTTATTTGATATATAAACAAATAAAATGTCTGGGGCCTGGATGTGTCAACTGTCATAGTTACTGAAAATATTCTGACATTTTGTTGTTTAAGTGTGCATGTGCATGTTAAGTAAGTGGCAGAGGTACTTCACCCTCCCTGGGATGCTCCAAGAAAAAAAAAGTCAACACTGTCTCAATAAAGGACAAGAATTTGGAGTCTGTGCTCTCTTAGCTTACACACCAGCAGATAATGTTCCTAATTGTGAAAAGTGCTATCTACTTAAATGTTCCTATTAGGCGCCAGGCAGTGAGGATCAAGTCCACAAATGGCACAGAAATCAACAGCATCACAAGCTATGGCAAACTGAGAATGTTTATAACGTTTGCTGGTCCTCTAGTTTTTCTCATCTTCTTGTGCTTTTCTTAGTAGGTACTTGCTACTGAAATTATCTCTTTGATGATGTCTCAACATAACGGTTATCTTTTACCTCATAAATGTTTGCAAGTTGCAAACTAAAACACATCAAGAAAGTTTAACTAGTAAACATTTATTTTTTATTTTATTTTTATTGGATATTTTCTTCATTTACATTTCAAATGCTATCCTGAAAGTCCCCTATACCCTCCCCCGACCCTGCTCCTCAACCCACCCACTTCTGCTTCCTGGTCCTGGCATTCCCCTATACTGGGCATATAATCTTCGCAAGACCAAGGACCTCTCCTGTCATTGATGGCCCACTAGGCCATCCTCTGCTACATATGCAACTAGAGACACGAGCTCTGGGGGTACTGGATAGTTCATATTGTTGTTCCTCCTATAGGGTTGCAGACCCCTTTAGCAACTTGGGTACTTTTCCCTAGCTCCTCCATTGGGAGCCCTGTGTTCCATCTAATAGATGCCTGTGAGCATCCACTTCTGTGTTTGCCAGGCACCGGCATAGCCTCCCAAGACATAGCTCTCTAAAACCCTTTGTAGCTGATTTTTATTTCAATAAAGGGCACTGCAGAGCATGGTTTCCACATTGCAAGAAAAACTTTTTAGACTTGGAATTAGCTTCAGGAAATGCAGATTCCCTTAAAGTTACCTACCACTTCTAGAAGATGTATACATAAAGAAATTTCTCTGGGAATAAGAGTGCTAGAATATTTAATGATATAATGGCTAATTTGGAGCTCATCTTGACTACATCCGAAATCAACTAAAAGCCAAGCAGATGAACGCACCTGTGAGAGAGTTTTCTTGATTGGATTATTTGAGATCGAAAGACTCATCCTAGATCTGGACCACACCTTCTGGTGTCAGGCCACATAAAATGACATGGAAGAAGGACTCTTTTGCCTGCTTGTCCTCACTCTTGCTGGCCGGTTCATCTAGCCAGATGCTGAGTCATGGCTTTGCTGGTATTAGAACCTATTTCTTTAAGACTCCAATTTAGTTGGACGATCAGCTGAGGAATTCAGCCTCATGGGCTGAACAACTAATGGATTCTTGGTCTTCCACAGGGAGACCGCCACTGTTGGGCTATCTGAACCAAAGCCTGCAAACCTCTGGAATAAATCCCCCTTAATACTTAGGCTACCACTTCTGCTCGCTAGAGAATCCTAAACCAACCCGAACCAAATACTCTTACCAACAAAGAGAACAACATTAAAGATGGTTAAGAGGAACTAATGCAGAGGAAATAGAAGATGTCATAGGTTAAACTTAATGAACACTACATATTTTACAATTTTGCATTTCACAGGAAAAACAATTTCTAGTATGCAAAGTCATGTTCGAAGCTAGAGCAAGAACTTTAACATTGCATTATCAAAAACATAATTTAAAGCCAGCCATGACAGCACCTCACACCTTTAACACCTGCACTTAGGAAGCAGGGACAAGCAGATGAGTTCAAAGTCAGCCTTGTCTGGTGAGCTCCAGAATAGTCAGGGCTACCTAGAGAAACCCTATCTCAATACACACACACACACACACACACACACACAGAGAGAGAGAGAGAGAGAGAGAGAGAGAGAGAGAGAGAGAGAGAGAGAGAGAGAGAAGAGATTTCAAACAGATAACTCTAAAATGAAGTGCTTTGATTTTTTAAGTCTTAAATATATTTTCTTCTGTAACCACACATGATAATCCATTTGTCTATCTTCACTTTCATAGTGGAAATAAAGCACTACTATATTTCAAGTTGAAGATCTAGGCTTTATTTGTTTAATGGTGAACTCTTTTGCTTAAAGATTCGTTTACTGGTGTATATGAGTGCTTTGTTTGCATGTATGTCTGTACACCAGAAGAGAACATGGCATCCTATTAAAGACTGTTGTGAACTGCCATGTGAGTGCTGGAAATCGTACTCAGGACCTATGGAAGAGCAGCCAGTGAGTGCCCTTGGCTGAGCCATCTCTAACTCCAGGACGGGGTTTTTAAAAGAACAACTTCCTGTAATTTATATGCCAGATCCATATTGATCTACTAAGTCAGAAGCTCTAGTGTGGTGTTGCTAGAGATCTGTGTTTTAAAAATCCCTTTAGGGAGTTTTGATGTTCATGGAATTTGGGATGTAAGTTTGGGGTATAATCAAAGCAAAACACTACTGGATACTTACCATTTGTTGTATAGACGGTGAATTTAACAGATGCCACCATTTCATTATTATCCAAGGTGTCACATTCAAAAGCCAGAGGACGAATTTCTCTTGTTACTTCCAGGACTGCTGAGTCATTTGTCAGTATAACAGATTGCTATTAAAGAAAAAAGTATGAATGGTCTTAACTGGGTTCACTTAAATGCCAACCGAGACAGTGAAAGACAAGTAGGACTTGCTAGATCATTAGCAAACACAATAGGTTGCCAAGGGAAGGAAACACTCTAACAAAAGGAGAGTTGCTCATGCTCTTATCCTAGCATGTAATTAATTGTACACACATAGGATTTAGGATCAGAGTCTCTAGACTTCAAATCCCAACCTGTTGACTATGGACAGTACTTTCTGTGCTAGTTAGTGTTTGTCAACTGGACACAAGTTAGGGTCATCTAGCAAGAAAAAAATGTCAATTGAGAAAATGCCTCTATCTAACTGAACTATTGGCAAGTCTGTAGGGACATTTTCTTGATTAATGATTGATGTGAGAGGGTCCCGACCAATGTGTGTGGAGTCACTGTGGGAAGGTGGTCTTGGGATATATACGAAAGTGGGCTGAGTTAGTCATGTAAAGTATTCATGGTTCTTCCTCGGGTTCCCGTGCTGATTTTCAGTGTTGGACTGTTACTTGGAAGTGTAAGCTTCTGTACTGGCTGGTTTTGTGTCAACTTGACACAGGCTGGAGTTATCACAGAGAAAGGAGCTTTGGTTGAGAAAATGCCTCCATGAGATCCAGCTATAAAGCATTTTCTCAATTAGTGATCAAGGGGGGAAGGCCCCTTGTGGGTGGTGCCATCTCTGGGCTGGTAGTCTTGGGTTCTATGAGCAAGCCAGTGGAAGCAAGCCAGTGGAAGCAAGCCAGTAAGGAACATTCCTCCATGGCTTCTGCATCAGCTCCTGCTTCCTGACCTGCTTGAGTTCCTGTCCTGACTTCCTTGGTGATGAACAGCAGTGTGGACGTGTAAGCTGAAAAAACCCTCTCCTCCCGAACTTGCTTCTTGGTCATGATGTTTGTGCAGGAATAGAAACCCTGACTAAGACAGTTTCAGTAACTATTTCCTCCCTAAGCTGGTTTTGATCACAGAAAAGCAAACTAAGACACTTTCTATATGATAATTACTCATCTGTAAAACAACACAATTTATTTTTAAGTCTACAGAGTCGTTATATGTCGTGTAAGTGAGCTCTAACACTCAGTTGATCTGGCATTTAAAACACCTTTAATTAATGTTATCTATTATTTATCATGCCATACCTATATAACCCAATTAAGAATCTTGATTCCAAAAGAGAATATATCATAAAATGTGTGAATTTAAGTTATGATTATAGATGACCTTAAGATATGTGTACTTTTAGTCTGACAAAAAAAATCAAATTCCAATCGTATAATAAAGTTGTATGATTTTAACTCCATTTTTCAAATTGCTTTCTTAAAACATCAGAACTAGGTACCAAATATTATCAGCCACTATAAATATGGGATTATTTATATACAGACTACTCACTTGGTCTGGCTTTAGAAGCTTCCATATATATTTGAAACGATTTTCAGGAGATATATGAACACATGATAGTCTAGCACTGTCAAGATTTTCAGAAATTGGTCTACCCCCTGAAAAAAAGAAGAAGAAAATAGACACTGTCACTGGGCATAGAACTGCTTTATCTGGTCATACTCTTTCTTTAAGAAAATAATTTTAATTATATCAGTAACCAAGAATCAGGAGACATAACGCTACCAAGACACTGAGCATACATTATATACATTATAGTATGCTCAGTGTCTTGATAGTTATCACACACACACACACACACACACACACACGCGTGTGTGTGTGTGTGTGTGTGTGTGTGTGTGTGTGTCCATAATATGAGAGACTGGCTCTGAAAATCTAACTCTCATTTCTCCAGTTGAATAAACAGATCCAAACTTATGATGGAATCTACTGATGATCCCAGAGAAGATAACAAAAGCCAGGTTAGAATCCAGGTCTCAAATCCTATGTCCCTACAGTGGCAAATAGTTTTACTGTAAGGAAAACCTTCCACTGCCTGAGGACCCTTTCTCGTATGCAACACTGCTGTAAAAAGCCATCCTCAGATGCAGAAACCAATTGGATGCTGAAGACACCAAATCCTGTAATTGGGAGTCTGACTATAGAGGCATCACCAAAAGAAGGCAGACACCAGAGCTTTTCATGTGAACGCAGGACAGTATGGCAAAGGCAAAGGTATTCAACTGAGTGATATGTTACTTTGAACCTGGAGATCTGCCCGTGGCTTCTAATTTAGGGTTAAGAAACCTCATTAAAAAAGTTTAAATGTCAGAAAAGCCCGATACGAACAGCTCCAAGTTCCGAGTTTAAGGTTAACCAATCTCCAGATAAAATGTCATGGCCATAGCATTGAAAGTGTTCCACTTCAGGGCAGGCTCAAATACAGACCCCAGGTCCAGTGAAACAGCAGCATTTCACAGTCTACACATCACTGCAATGTAAATCAAATACAGGGCTACTTAGAGCTCTGATTGTCTAGACATGGGGAATTTAATTTTTTTATTATTTCTTGTTATCAGTTGACGAGTCTCCCTGTACTTAGTACTGGTTGAGGTTAAAGGAACTTTCCCAACACAAAACCTCCCTCAGCACACATGGAGCCAACTCACAGCCACAATCCACAGGTCCACGGCATTCTTCCACACGGACTACACACTTGGATTCACCTCCAGGGCATCCATTGGTTAAAATTACTTCTCTGATACCAATACCTTTAGTTAAAGAAATGAGCAAATGATCACATGAAAGTAACTGCAATGGATCTTTCCTCCCATTCTGGTCTGTACTTTCTTTAGTTAAATTTTGTTTTGTTTTGAGAATGTTCTCTTAATTTTAAAAATTAAGTCCCCAAGTTCAAGATGACAACACACATAGAATTTTTGTAGACTCCCTGCTCCACTGATTTCCTACAATGGTATTTCCTCAAGAATGTTTCATAAGATGCATGATTGCTATTTCCATCAGAAAAAGAATTCTATGCTCACATGTACATTTAAAAATATTACAATACAGTTAAAAGGACCTCTTTAGTACAGAAGTTTTGGGGAACTTATAGTACGCTAATACTATCATACATAATTCTCCATTGACTAAAATATAAAAATACTATATTTCAATATCTTTGAAATCAAAACTTATTTATAAATGTGCATGTTTTAAACTGATAGCTTTTTTCCTTTTTAGAGTACATAAAATATGCTTCCTAAAGCCAATAAAATCTCATTTGAAATAATACATAGGTTTACAAAAATTTATCTGATCATGGAAATTTTCAGTTGGGGTTTGAGCTTCTGGGAAAAATTCCAAAATCATATTTTACATAAATGCTGCTTTCTGATAGCTGTATTGACAAAGTCTCTGTATTAAGGATAGATGGGATGAACTATTAAGCACGCCAGCGAGACACTCCTTCTGAAACTGCCACACACTTTAGCAAGAAGTCAAATAGTTACTAGCTGATCCGAGAGTCAGTAGTTTCTAGTTCCAGCCTGTAATGAACAATGCAATGTAGTCTGGGCAGTCTAACTTCATCTTCTGGTCTGCTAGAGCCCCCTCTTTAGCCCCTAACAAGGTGTTAATCATAAGCTCAATTTACAGAAAGGAAAGGCTGAAGATGACAGGTGGCTTACAAATTTATGAGTCCATGCATACAAGTCACCCAGAGAGCTTTTTAAACATGTGAACTCTGACCCAGTCTTGAAAAAGTCTGAAACCTATGTTTCTAACAAGTTCCTTGGTGATGTCACCATCCCTTTGAGGATTAAGGAAATGGACTGACTCCACAAGATCATGAGGAGGAAAGCTGAAAGATTACTAAAGTTGTAAAAATCACACTGCTGTGGAAAATTCTCAAGCAGCAGCAACAACAAAACAG
The DNA here is from genome assembly GCF_900095145.1 of Mus pahari. NCBI lineage: Eukaryota > Metazoa > Chordata > Mammalia > Rodentia > Muridae > Mus > Mus pahari. The sequence continues at coordinate 40,643,266 of NC_034611.1, forward strand.
GTAAATTATAACTGAGAACTTGGGCTGTTTTATAACAATTACTGTCATTTTCATTATCACTACGAAGCTACGACCAGAACTCTGTTTTAAGCTGCATTAGAAAAATAATGCCTGCCAGGAACAAGGAGGAAGGGTGTATGGGAAGCTGCTGCCTGCTGGGAATGGGGGTTTAGCTTGGGGCACTGAAAATGCTCTGCAGATAACGCTGATGAGGCAATGTTAGGGCCACTGAATTGTATACCAGGAAGTGGATAAACAGGACATTTCATGTTATGCATATTTTTAGCACACACATTTAAAAAAAACCTGTCAATTTTGGTAATTCTTTTACCAAATATTTCACCTAGAAAGAAGTCTGATGTAGATGTGTACAGACTAGAATCTCATCACTGTTGTGAGTTATAGTCTACCGAGGAGAAACAATTCCATTTGTTAATCATCTACTGTCTTCTCATCATGCCAATTCCAGGCAATGGGTATAGAACCCAGAGGACTTCCAACATTAGCAAGAGCAGCTTCCCTGTGAACTGATCCAAACTTCAGACTCTTAGACCTATCCACACTCCTAGGTTGTTAGGAACTCGGTCAGTCCAATAATCTGCTCTAACACATTTAGGGTAGTTGTTTAAGAACCAGTGGTCTATACAGCACATGTACCCTGGATCCCAATCCTACATATGATATTTTGTTTAAAATGTCTATTTACAGAATAGACAGAGTCATGTTCCTTCACTATTACTCATCTCACAAAATAACACCTCCTTTCTCCAAAAATGACTTACAAGTTAGAGAACCAGAGTATTTGTAATTGTCTATTACAAATAAGCCTATTTCTTGGCAAGGTTGCCAAAATAGTGTGGGAATGCATCTGTTAGATCCACTGAAGATCTCCCATCTTTGAACATCTGTGAAGCAGAATTTTAGTTTAGTGAGGCTAGTTTCTATGCAAACCTAAAATACACCCTTTAAAGCAAATACTTAGTGTTGTGTGTAAATTATAATAGGCATAGAAAGCAATGAGACATGAGGAAAGTATAAGAAGTACAGAAATTACAATACTTGGCATTTAACCTTGCAAGTCTGCATTCATTGCTCCTTCGGTCTGTGCTACTTACCACACGTGACTGTGCACATTCCGAATTCTACTTCCTTGACTATTGTTCTGTTCTGAACTAAAAATAAAGTTAAAAAACATTATTTAGTCATATGAAAACTTTTAAAAGTGACAAGTATCTTACTTGCGAGGTAAAGGGGTCAAGTAATTGTCATATGGACAACAGATTTTTTTTTTTTTAATGTTCTATGAAAACCAGGAAAGCAAAGTTGCTTCCTGCATGAATATAGATATCACCATTCTAAATCAAACGAATCCTACACCTTTAAGAGCATTCATTAAGGTAGAAATAACTACATTTGCTTTTGAATCTCATATATAACACAAAGCTTTTCTTCTTCACTAGTTAATACACAGTGAATTAAAATATAACTGAAAAGGTGTAACAAAATATGCACACGACAGCCTTTGACCTTAGGAAGCATTTCCTTCCCTGTTTTCTATAAAGAAGGAGAAAAATAAATTGTAATATAAAACAATTTATATCTCCACATATGTCTTCACATCAAGTATGCACTAAAATTATAAACAAATTAAACTTCATTCATTTTGCAGGTTTGGATGGCAAATTTCGATATTTCTAACATTCCATTCTACAATGCTTTACTTAGTATGGGTGTGTGTGTGTGTGTGTGTGTGTGTGTGTGTGTGTGTGTGTGTAATTATTTGAGAAGTACAGTTGTCTTGGTTCCAAATCACAGTTTCTTGTTACTTTCCTTTTGTGGTGTTTTGGGGGTGGAATCTTGTTCCCTAGCACAGCTGGCCTTGAACAAAGTGTTCCTCTTGTCTCAGCTTCTCTAGGACCCCAGGTAGGAGCTATTATGCTAGGACATTTCCATTTTTCCTAATCATTCTTAAGTTTACCATGAGTTCCTGTAGTTACACATGTAACCAAGACTTCAAACACACAAATTAAGACTCAAATCTCAACATAAAAAAAAAAAAAAAAAAAAAAAATCAAAAAAAAAAAAAAAAAAAAAAAAACCAACAGGCTGCTAAAGGAGAGTGTTAAAAAGCACTGGCTCTTCAGGCAACAAATCACACAGAAAGCATATCCAACTTGAAGTCCAAAACGCAGCTTCTACCACTAATTATCTGTTTGAATTTGAGTGAAGCAATTTAGGTCTGTCAGACCCAATTAACCCTTTGTAAAAACTGCAAAGCCTATCTCACTTGATAGTTAACACTGAATAGGTTATGAAAGCAACACATAAATTGCTTAGGACTGTGTATCAATAGTAAAGGCACAATAGTAAACCCAATTCACACTCATTTTGTAGTTATTAATTTCAGATTCCTAATTTTTCCTGTTTTCAATACTGTAAAGCATTATATTTCACAGGCTTTTCACTCTGTCCTGTATCTGCTAGCATCAAATACAGTACTGTGAATCCAGAGCAGGCATTTGATATGTATAATTAAATTAACATTGACTTTGTTAAATGATTTGAACTCTCACAATGATCAATTTGAATTGACATTTTAATATTTGGAATGCCAGAAAACTTTTGGTTGGCATATTGAGGCATAAGGTAAAAACTGGACCCTGGGCACAAGACCCTATATAAAAAAACGACTTCTGAGCCATTAACAACCATCTGTCAGTCAGCTCTACCATTCACTACCTTTGACACTCTGGGAAAACACATAGTTCCTTCTTACTTGAGTTTCCTCAGAGGGAGAAAAGGACAAGGAGATGGAGCCAGACAATATCCAGAGATTCTTTCAACTTTCATATTTTTTGATGTACTGAGTGTCCATTTAAAAATCAGAAATCCTACAAGGGTGGTAACTCAAGAGAATGACACATATCTGGACTTCACAGGGCATTTGTCTAAGTTCCCATTCTATAACAATGTAGCAAATGAAAAAACAGTAAGAGCCACAGATGCTAGTTGATTGGTTGGTGTCAATGTAAAAGGAATGGTGTGTCAAAGGCCTGTGTCTTCCTCAACATGTTATTAATGACCTGTAAAAAATACCTGGGTAACATGCAGACTGAATCCCGGGTCCTGAAAATATGCCTGATGATACAGGTGCCTGGTGATATATGCACCTGATGATACATGCACCTGGTGATACATGTGCCTGGTGATACATATGCCTGATGATACATGTGCCTGATGATACATGCACCTGATGATACATGCACCTGATGATACATGTGCCTGATGATGATACATATGCCTGATGATACATGCGCATGTGAAAGGGGCAGGGTTGAAGATCAGTGGAATCTAACCAAATGAAACCTCAGAATCTAACCAAAAACCTAGAGGCTGAAATCTCAACTCTCCAAAATTCCTATGCGCGGTTGCCATGAGAGGAGAAAAAGGAAACCACCACCAATAACCTCAGCGGTGCGTTTAGAAAGAGGCAAGAATGTAGCAAGGATGCCTAAAGCCTCCTGGAGCCTGGCCCACAGCCTGCAGGTAACCATTCTACTGCACAAGGTGACTGCTGGCACTCATCAGGGTGAACCCGGAACCCTCAAACTGTTGCTTTGAGGAGAGGAAGCTTGTAAGGTTGCTATCTCAGGGTTTTTATCCTTTCTTCCACTGAAGGACATAGTTTTTACTTTCTTTTTATTGCACTCCTGTGTATGAACCTGGAGTCTCAACGCTAGGTCAGTATTATAACCTGAGCTGTATCTTTGCCCCTACTTCTCATTTTGCTTTTAAGAAAGGTTTCATTACATTATATAGGATGGCCTTGAATTCACTTTGCATGCCAAGTTGACCTGCAATTTACAATATTCCTGCCCCAGACTCCAAAATAGCTGGCATATAGACCTGTGCCACCAGGCGCAACCACAGTAGTATTTTTATAGATTGAAACTCATTTTATAATTTACTATATATGTCTATGGGACCCTTTAATAAGCCTAAGAGCATATTAACATAGAGTGTTTATAAAGCACATAAAGGAGAAGCTAAATTGATCTAACCTACTCTGCTTCCTTTTATCTCGAAGCATTGTTATTTCATTAGTCATCAGGTATTTTCAACTATGTTTAAAAACCTAACATGATCAAATTGAAGACTGACCGGGATTGCCTAGAGAGACAAGCAATTATGAAATAAAGCAAAGCTAAGAAGTGAACATCTCTGCCCATCTTCTTCCCCTCACTGCCTGACTATCTTCCAGGAGTGTGAGGCAGTCTAGATGGACCGCCCCCCCCCCCATGTAGTCTGTTTTTAGGGAACGGTCAGTAGAGTTCACCAGAAATGAACAAAGTTAAAGTTTGACAAATGGTTTTTTTGTTTGTTTGTTTGTTTCTGTTCTGTACCTTTTGTTCCTGCTTGATCGTGGCTAAGGGGGAAATGAACAGGTAAAACCTTTCACAATTAAAAAATTGAATAATGGAGAGACACAGCAATATAAGTGGTAAAGGTCTAGTGAGTTGTATAATCAAAACCTCAGTGATACATGGCAGCTTGGATGAATAGCCTGGATTTTCTCTAACTTAAGTAGATGCGGAGTTTCTAAAGATAAAGAAGACACATTCTACATCTTCCAAGAGAAAGGGGTTTCTCCTAAAATATTCTGCTACAAAACTTGAACCCTCTTGCTTTTCTAAAAGCACAAGAGACAGTACTACTTCCCTTTTCAAGTTCATACATCAAATTAACTTGGTAAGATTTGACAGTGCATCTCTATGTGGGGACTCAAAAGAAAATAGATGATGTTGACATGATTAAAGCTCATTGACTAATCTTCCAATTGTTTACAAATCTAAAAATGAAAATGCTTTGCAGCTATGCAGCAAAATGTCATTTTCTCCAAAGAAAAGCATGCCTTTCATATTTTCCATAAGTATTGTGTTTTGACAATAGTGTAAAAGAACCACAATAATGATGTTAGGGATGATAATAGATAATAGATAAACTCTATTAGGAATGCTGGTATTGAATTTACATGATGAATACATTCCAATTTTACGTATAACAGTTGAGAATTTAGGTGCATTCCAATTATTTGCCCATTTTTGAGTATGTATAGCTTCAAAGGTAGGACATAGAAAAATTAGGGGATTAGAAGACTGAAATTTTTACAAAAGCTTCCCACCCCCTTTTTTTCTGCTACCCTTTATTTTTGTGAACTTGAAGCTAACTTAAAAATAAAAAGAAAGAAAAGGAAGAAAAATATATACTAGCTAGTAAATGATGATGATAATTTTTACAGGTCCACCAGGGCTACAAGGATCATGCAAATTTCCTAAGGAGCTGCAGAGTTCACGTGTATCTCCTCTGCTTCCAGTTTTGAACTCTCCAGCCAAAAGCACTTAGGCGTGACACGGTATAGCTACAATTTCAGAGGGTACAAGAGCTCTCAGAAGTCCACAGATGTAGGAACTGAAGAACTAAAAGAATATGTGCATTTAACTTTTGAATTTGGATGCAAAGGATTACACATCCATTCCTAGAGGATGGCGTAGCACTTTACAGCTCCAGTTTTCCTTTGATCAGTTTAATACTAAAACTGTTCAAAGAACAGAAGCAATACTTAGGACAGTCCCTTCTGTAGACTTTTCTTCCTCATGTTTCCAAAGTCAGGGAGCTCTTTAAGATCTCTGTAATGTTGCCAAGGCAGGATCCCCAACAACCTCAATTTCTTTCCGATGCTGAGAGTCACTACCTGTGATCACTCACACTATATGTACGGATTGAGAAGAGACGAGAAAGACAAAAGACATCAAGACAATGTCATCTGGGTCACTGGTGCGGGTAGGGAACCATTCTCCTTCAAAAGTCTGCCAAATTGCCATTGATAGGAGAGTTACTCGGGAATATGTACAACTGCTTGTAAGGTTCTCTTGTTTAATGAGCCAGGAGTATAAGCCATGTTTGTGGAACCAAACACGGGTTTGTTAACACATAATCTGACAATGTCTTTACTTGGGTCCTTCTGTTTTCTGACGCCCCTATCCTTTGAAGGATAAACACTGCACTGCCTGATGTCAGGGTGCTGAGGGCTCCACCAAGATTATGGGAACACTGGGACAATTTTGTCAGCATATCATTTACGTGTGTCACAGTAAAAAGGAATCTGACTTCCCTTGAGTTCCCATATCAAGAACAGGAAGGGACAAGGATGTCAACCATTTTGGACCTTGAAAAATTGAGTCACCACCCACCTACTATGGGAAGACGACTGAAAAGTAAAACACACACACACACACACACACACACACACACACACACACACACACATACAATTCCCCATAGTGAGGGGTTAACTTCCTTTCTTTAAAATGTGGTTTCCTTCTCCAAAGACAGACTAAAATATTTCTGTAGCAATTTCTAATTTTCCTGGAGCCTTCGGCATTAGCACCTTGTTTTTACAGGACTCAAGATGCACAAAGTGGGTAATCATGGGGTTGATGTGAATGCCAGAAAACTCTACAGAGATGGCACAGGGAATTATTTTCTACAAAAGGATGGGCTTCTGGCCTCTTCGGGGGCTGCCCAAGGAGCCTCTGCCCTCACCCTCTTCCTCGGCCTCGGCCTCGACCGTGGTTTCGGACTCAGGCACTTCGCCTTCGTTCTCAGCCTCCTCCTCACTTTCGCTCTCGCTCTCGCTCTCGCGGGCCACGCCGGGTTCCTGGACAATGCCGCTGGAGGTGACATTCGATGCCTGCGAGGCCTGCAGACCCACCAGGATCAGCCATCCGAAGGCCAGCAGCCCAGTGGCGCGCATGCTTCTCGGCCTCACGGCCGCCCAACGCACAGTCACAGCCCGGGCTCTGGAGGAGAGGCTGCTTCGAACAGTGGCCAGAAGGCGCTGCGCTGCGAACCCCGCAGTGTCTGGCACCATTGAGGCGTCACCGCGCGTCACTCAGTTCGAAAGCTCGGACTTCAAGAGCCAGGGCGCTGGAGGGGACAACAGGGAACTCCTGTGGGGGGGAGGGGGAGGGGGTAGGATAAGGGCGGGACTTCCGGTGCCCTTTCTAGCCTGCCCTCACTTCCTGAACTAGCACGTTGGAAGGTCACCCTTGCCCTGTTTGCTGAAGCCATCAGTACCTGATGTCAGTTGCTTGGGTTAACTCTTTTGTTAATCCCCTGCCCTGCCAATGACCTTGGACATCATGCTTCTTTTCTTCCAAAGACATTACTTTTTTGTGTTTTGTTTTGTCTTGTTTTCTATTTCCTTGGCGTAGGCATTCAGAACTAGATTATGTGCACACTTCATGGGACTTGGTTCCAAAATTCCCTATCCTTAACATCTGACTTGGGCTGATTGCCGTCTTTTTTTAAAGTATGTTGCATTAGGCTGGATTTACAGCCACAGGTGAGACCAGTCTGCACACAGACTATGCAGGGAAGCTGTTGCTGAGAATTTTGGGAATGGGCTCAATCATGCGTTTACATTTTTATACTGTCCACTTTGTCAGCTCCAGGGAAGGAAAACAGGTTAAACTGCCAACTTTATGTTCCATTGTATTTTTAGAAAACCTAATGGGACATAAGGTTCAACTTTCAAGACGATATAAAAATCCTCTTGTCTTAAAAATATTAGATCTCCTCCAAGTTTGATTTGAAAAATTCATCTTCAGATGGCTGCCCAAGAGGTCAGTGATCAGATCCCAGTAGGTTATTCTCACAAAGGCTCCACAGATCACTATACTGATTTATATTAAGAATCTTTTCTGCTAGATAAGATCTTTCCCTAAAGTTGAGTCAGACTAGAAGCCAAAATTAATACCTTACTATTTGTACTTGAATCAGTAGAAGATCTTAGAGTTTATAATTTCCTATCACCTCACTCAGTATCAATGTGGACTTTTTTTCACAGGAATAAAGAGTGGTATTCAATTGTATTCCTTATATTGGTGATGTTTTCTCTGGTCTTTAATCTATATTTCTACTTGGGAATACAATCTCGGGGATTTTTGAGTCAGAAAGAGACTTAGAAATCATTATATTCTGAATCACTCATGATAGGGCCAGGAGATTAAGAACTGGTCAGATTGTCAAACTCAAGACCATCCAGCAAAGCTGGGTCTCACAAGCAGAACTCTGAAATGCAGAGTAATTCCTGTGATCCCAAAACATACTTAGTATGGTGGCTACAAATTGAAAGTTCATTGGCTGACAAAAATTAGGGTGGCTATGTGTCTTAGTTAGGGATTTATTATTGTGAAGGCACACTATGACCACGGCAACTCTTATAAAGGGAAATGTTTAATTAGGGCTGACTTACAATTCAGAGGTTTAGTCCATTTTCATCATGGTGGGAAGCATGGTGGCATGCAAGCAGATGTGCTGGAGAGGGAGCTGAGAGTTCTGTATCTAGATCCACAGGCAGCAGGAAGAGACAGTGAGCCACTAGGCCTGGCTTGAGCGTCTGGAACCTCAGAGCACATACTCCACTGACATGCTTCCTCCAAAAGGCCATATCTACCCCAACAAGGCCATAGCTCTTCATAGTGTCACTCCCTGTGGGCCTATGTGGGCCATTTTTATTCAAACTTCAATAGTGGTTTGGTTTTTTTTTAGTTATTATTGTTTTATTTGTTAGCATTCTAAATGATGTCCCCTGTTCCTGTCCCCCTCAAAGAGTTCTTCTATCATCCCTTCTCTCCTTCACCTGTGAGAGGGTACTCCCCTGTGTATCCCCCCACCCTGGGGCAACAAGTGTCTACAGGATTAGGCACATCCTCTCCCACTGAGGCCAGACAAGGCTGCCCTCGGACAAGCCCATGTATACTCTTTGGTTGGTGACTCAGTCTCTGGGAGCTCCCAGGGGTTCAGATTACTAGACCCTGTTGTTCTTCCTATGGGATTGCCATTCCCTTCAGCTCCTTCAATCCTTCACCTAACTCTTCCATAGCAGTCCCTGACCTCAGTCCAATGGTTGGCTGTATGTATCTGCATCTGTCTCAGTCAGCTGTTGGTAGGGCCTCTCAGAGGACAACCATACTATGCTCCTGTCTGCAAGCACATCCTAGCATCAGTATTAGTGTCAGATATTGGTGCCCACCCATGGGATGGATCCCAAATTGGGTCAGTCACTGGTCAGCCAATTCTTCCATCTCTGCTGGTTTTTTAATCCCTACATTTCTTTTAGACAGGAACAATTTTGGGTCAAAAGTTTTGTAAGTGGAATGGTGTCATCATGCCTCCAATGATGATCTGGTCTGACCACTGGAAGTGGTGTGAAGGTTCCATATCCCCACTGTTGGGCATTTTGGCTAAGTTTGCCTACATTGAGTCCTGGTAGCTTCCCCCATCCCAGGTCGCTGGGACTTTCTAGAGGTTCTCCTCACCCCTACCCCCACCCTGCAGGTGCATATATCTATTCAGTCTCCTGGACATCTGTGCCTCTCTCCTGTCTCATCCCCCCATACCTGATACTGCCTCTCTCCCATCCAGGTCCCTCACTTCCTCTGCCCCCCATCATTATTTTGTTTGCCCTCTAAGTGGGATTGAAGGATCCTTACTTGGGCCTTCCTTCTTGTTTAACTTCACAGTCTGTTGGGTGAATCATGGCTATTCTGTACTTTTTGGTCAATATCCATTTATCAGTGAATACAAACCATGCATGTCCATTGGGTCTGGATTGCTTCCCTCGGGATAATATTCTCTAGTTCCAATCATTTGCCTGCAAAATTCATGATGTCCTTAGTTTTTTAGTTGTAAAGAACTACAATTTCTGTACCCCATTTTAAATTGGGTTATTTGATTTTATGAAGTCTAATTTCTTTAGTTCTTTGTATGTTTTGGATGTTAGTCCTCTATCAAATGTGGGGTTAGTAAAGATCTTTTCCCAATCTGTATGTTGCCATTTTGTGTTATTAACTGTGTCCTTTGCCTTAGAGAAGATTTTCAATTCCATGAGGTCCTATTTGCCAATTGATGATCTTAAAGCTTGAGCCATTGGTGATCTGTTCAAGGTTTCCCCTGTGCCAATGTGTTCAAGGCTCTTTCTCATTGTCTCTTCTATTAGATTTAGTATATCTGGTTTTATGTGGAGGTTCTTGATCCACTTGGACTTGACCATTGTACAAGGGGATAAAAATAGATCAATTTGCATTCTTCTACATGTGGACAGCCAGTTAGAACAGCACCATTTGTTGAAGATGCTTTCTTTTTTTCCACTGTATGAGTTTAACTTCTTTGTTGAAGATCAAGTGTCCATAAATGTGTGGGTTTATAGCTGGGTATTCAATTCTATTCCATTCATTGGCCTGTCTGTCCCTGTACCAATATTATGCAGTTTTTTCTTTTTCTTTCTTTTTTCTTTCTTCTTTCTTTCTCTCTCTCTCTCTCTCTTTCTTTCTCTCTCTCTTTCTTTCTTTCTTTCTCTTTCTTTCTTTCTCTTTCTTTCTTTCTTTCTTTCTTTCTTTCTTTCTTTCTTTCTTTCTGTTTGTTTTTTGTTTTTCGAGACAGGGTTTCTCTGTGTAGCTCTGGCTGTCCTGGAACTCACTCTGTAGACCAGGCTGGCCTCGAACTCAGAAATCCAGCTACCTCTGCCTCCCAAGTGCTGGGATTGAAGGCATGCACCACCGCCTAGCTATTTTGCAGTTTTTAATCACTATTGCTCTGTAGTACAGCTTGAGGTCAAGGATGGTGATTCCCTCAGAGTCTTTTATTGTTGAGAACTGTTTTTGCTATCCTGGGTTTTTGTTATTCCATATGGAATTGAGAATTGATTTTTCCATGACTATGAAGAATTGAGTTGGAATTTTGATGAGAATTGCATTGAATCTGTAGTGTCTTCATTTTTATTAAATTCTAGAAAATCTTTAATTTCTTTCTTCCCTGGCCAAATTATCATTGAGTAGAGAGGTGTTAAGTTTCCATGAGTAAGTGGGCTTCTGTTGTTTTTGTTGTTATTGAAGTCCAGCATTAGTCCATTGTGATCTGATAGAATGCATGAGATTATGTCAATTTTCTTGTATCTGTTGAGGCTTGTTTTGTTTGTGATTATATGGTCAATTTTAAAGAAGGTAACATAAGATCTTGCGCTCCGGGTTGCCCAGGGACCAATCTGCACAGGTGAAAGTACAGACTGCAGAAGCAGAACAGCTTCTGGGACAGACCCCGTTTTGGGCTCCAGGCACCCGGACACCTTCCCCGCCAGAGGAGAGGTGTCTGCCCAGGAGGGCTCTCACTGCCTGAGCAGGTGAGGGAGCCATCTTGTGCTTCTGGTTACTCAGGGGCCAGTCTGTGTCGATGAGAGTGTGGACTGCAGAAGCTACACAGCTTCTGGGACAGGCAGAAGCAGCAAAGCTTCTAGGACAGACCCCTTTTCAGGCTCCAGACATCCAGGCACCCTCCCCGCCAGAGGAGAGGTGGCCACCTGGGAGGGCTCTGTTAACCAGAGCAGCTGAGAGAGCCATCTTGTGTCCAGGGTCCCTCGGAGACTGGTCTGTGCAGGGGAACATGCAAACTGCAGAGGTGACACATCTGGGACAGGCCCCATTTCGGCCTACATCTTCAGCCAGGTGGTAGGTCTGAACGCCAGACCTCTGTGCACATTCCCTGGAAGAGGAAAGCTTGACTGTGGAGAGTACTCTGACCACTGAGACTCAGGAGAGAGCTGGACTCCCAGGACTGCAGACAGAGGCTAAGAGAATCACAGGAGGAACAAGCTCCAACCAGAGACAACTATAACAACTAACACCAGAGATTACCAGATGGTGAAAGGCAAACATAAGAATCTTACTAACAGAAACCAAGACCACTCACCATCATCAGAACCCAGC